>NC_134836.1:81792264-82093638 GCF_004210375.1 Tachypleus tridentatus | reverse complement strand
CTTTGTAAGTATTTACTGTGTATACTTCTGAAAAACGGTTTTACTTTATGCATTTTATCGTATGTGCTCCTAAAGAAATGTTCTATTTAATGTATTTCACCGTGTGTACTTCTAAAGAATAGTTTTATTTATGTATTTTTCCGTGGATATCATATCTTACCGTGTAAATTTCTAAGGAACGGTTTTACTTTATGTATCTCACTGTGTATATTTGCAAAGAATGGCCTTACTTTATGTGTTTTACCGTGTACGCTTCTAAATAACAGTCCCACGCTATACATTTTACTGTGCATAACTGTAAAAAACAATTTCGTTTTTATATGACTCAAGAATGACTTAGCGGTTAGCATACTGAGTTGACGTTCAAAGAGTTTTGGGTTCGGAACCAAAAATGATTTTCACATTTAGCCGTGGGTGCGCTATAAAAGTGACAGTTAACCCTCTATTCGATTAATGTTGTCCGCTTCAGGCGGCGCTGCTGTCAAATGGTTGTCCTCCCTTTAGTCTGCAGTTGATAATCACGGCCCGAATCATAGGAATCTCTGACTTGACCGTCTGTGCAGAAGATGTTGTTCACGTGCAAAATCAGATATTATATGTAATTTATTGACTGTGTATATATAAGTCAATTTCAGTGCATATTTTGACTCTAAAACTGTATTAGTACTTTGTTTCAAATATCTCTATTTCCTGAGAATTTATATAACCCAAAAATGAGATTTGTTTATCATAGAACTTATTTTCCTGTTACATTACTCAAAAACAAGGGCGTAGCTAGAAATTTATAGAAAAGGGACATAAATTATAAATACTCTAGATTCGTGTATTTAAGATAGTTTATACTTTACATATCTATAACATCGATAAATCTCAAAACTTTGCAAATAATATGTTCAAATTAGTTGATATTAAATATGTAACAAGTGTTATCTATTATTAAAAAGTTGGACAGCTACCTTCCTACAGTAATGTATCTATTATTAAAAAGTTGGACAGCGACCTTCCTACAGTAATGTCTCTTTTATTAAAATGTTGGACAGCTTACCTTCCTACAGTAATGTATCTATTATTAAAAAGTTGGACAGCTACCTTCTTACAGTAATGTATCTATTATTAAAAAGTTGGACAGCTACCTTCCTACAGTAATGTATCTATTATTAAAAAGTTGGACAGCTACCTTCCTACAGTAATGTATCTATTATTAAAAAGTTGGACAGCTACCTTCCTACAGCAATGTATCTATTATTAAAAAGTTGGACAGCTACCTTCCTACAGTAATGTATCTATTATTAAAAAGTTGGACAGCGACCTTCCTACAGTAATGTATCTATTATTAAAAAGTTGGACAGCGACCTTCCTACAGTAATGTCTCTTTTATTAAAATGTTGGACAGCTTACCTTCCTACAGTAATGTATCTATTATTAAAAAGTTGGACAGCTACCTTCTTACAGTAATGTATCTATTATTAAAAAGTTGGACAGCTACCTTCCTACAGTAATGTATCTATTATTAAAAAGTTGGACAGCTACCTTCCTACAGTAATGTATCTATTATTAAAAAGTTGGACAGCTACCTTCCTACAGCAATGTATCTATTATTAAAAAGTTGGACAGCGACCTTCCTACAGTAATGTATCTTTTATTAAAAAGTTGGACAGCTACCTTCCTACAGTAATGTATCTATTATTAAAAAGTTGGACAGCTACCTTCCTACAGTAATGTATCTATTATTAAAAAGTTGGACAGCTACCTTCCTACAGCAATGTATCTATTATTAAAAAGTTGGACAGCGACCTTCCTACAGTAATGTATCTTTTATTAAAAAGTTGGACAGCTACCTTCCTACAGTAATGTATCTAGCCACATTCATGAAATAGCTTTTTTTGTCTTATTTTATCCGTTTGTTGATATATATAAGAAATAGTGTTTAGTTGTTCTTTACCTGCCTAAAATTATCATGAACGGTCTTGCTTTTTCGACAAAGGTATTTTGTCTTTGCACGTATACTGTACTTTTGAAAGATATTGCATTGCATTCAGGTTCTCATATGACGTAACATAAAAGTTGAGGTTAGGTTACAAACCATATAAAAATTTTCCAATTTAAACGTGTCTAGCAGAACGTGTTGATACTATTACGACAGCTAATACACTATTTCCAACAAGACAATATTAAAAATTTTACACTGAATTGTCCGAAAACATGATTTGATTTTGTTTTTAAAGCTTGCACTGATCAGATTTCTTTCCTCTTACACTTTAAGATCTCTTTACTCATAAAATTAAGGTTGTCATAAATGGCATTTTTCTACCAAAAAGCGTAATATCAATTAATTATGAAAACTTTATAAGTATTATTATTCTGAGGATATGGTTATACGCTTTATTCTACAGTTCACAGTCTCATTTGGACTAAGTAACTGACTTAGTTTGAAATTAATTAGTGAAGTGGTTTGTGGTTTTCCATGTGCCAGCATAACTGTAACTTCATATTGATATATATGTAGATCTATCATAGCAGCAAACTTAAAATTAATTTTCATTAGTGTAGAATCAGACCTATTTCCTAGCTATAATATACTGTGTTATCAGAAATGTACACAATTTGATTGTTTTATTTACGTTTAGATATAAAATGATTGCAGCATAAGCAATCATTTTGCCTAAAGTGATCTCCTCAAACGCTGAGTTACAAATGTCTAGTTGAAGGTATTGCCGAAAGAGACAATCTGATCCTTAACTAAAAGTCTAAAGTAATATTGTTGTATGTTATGAACGTCTGGAATATTAACCTTAATTGTATATTTTTTGTTTTCACAGAAACTTCTCATCTACGATAATAAAAGGGCATGTTGTAGGTTTGAGTGTCTGTGTACATGTGTGTGTGTGTGTGACCGCCATAACTCCAAGAGGAATTTTCTACACATATTAAGTGGATCCTGATATTGTGCATCTGGGTATCATTACTTATCTTTGTTGTGTGGGGGCGCGAACATACATAGAAAAGAAGTTGTTCCTTATATTATAAATAGAAATCACAAACAGACATACGTGTTACCTTTATAAACATGCCACATCCCGTAAAGGAGCAACAAAGGTATATCGGTTATACATTTATGCTAAAATTGGTTCAGAATAACACATTAGCATAGCTATCTATTAGGTCATCCCATAAGTAATGTCCGAAAATTTAATACAGCAAGTGCATCATCATTTCTGTCTTTGTAGAAGGCTTTAATGACGAAAATATGAAGTAGGATGTGTATAAAAATGTTCAGATAAATAAAATAAACTAACCCAACTCCACTTTTTCAGATCATTAATCAAATAAACCCTTATGCAGAGGGATGTGTCTGAGGAGTACATTAGGTATATAATGCTTTATGAGTTTAAAAAAGCCAATAGTGCTACATAAACTAAACGAAACATTCAAGGTGTTTATGATGCGAAGTCTCTCAATGAAAGAAAATGTCAAAGGTGATTTCAAAAGTTCAGATCAAGTGACTGTAGCTTAAGTGATGCACCACATTCAGGCCATCCTGTTGAGTTTAGTGATGACTCGCTACTGGCTGCACTTGATGAAGATTGTGCTGCAACAGTTGAAGAACTAGCACAGAAGTTTAATTCAACCCATTCAACAGTTCACTGGAAAGGTGTCAAAGCATGGAAAATGGGTCCACCATGATTTGACAGAAGCCAACCTTAGAGCAAAATGGGCATTTACACTTCTCTGCGCTCTAGTGAACGTAACTCACTTTTTTTGGACAGGATAGTAACTAAAGATGAAAAATTGATATATTATAAAAAATGTTAAGCGCCGCAGACAATGGCTTAAAGCAGGTAAATTGGCTAAAGCACAGCCCAAAATAGACCTCCACCCGAGGAAAGTCTTGTTAAACATTTGGTGCGATATTGTTGGTGTGATCCACTTTGAGTTGCTGCCACTCAATGTAACGATTACATCAGACTTCTGTTGTCAACAGTTAGACTGCTTGAATGTTACACTGAAAGAAAAGAGGCTTGCTTTGATCAATCGTAAAGGTGTTGTGTTACACCAGAATAATGCACGGACCCGTACAACAAGGTACACATCTGGAAAGATTAAAGAGCTAAATTGGGAAAAATGTTCCTTATTCTCCAGATCTTTCCCCATCTGATTATCATCTATTCCGAAGTTTGCAGAACGATCTTGATAGAAAAGAGCTTGGATCACATGAAGATGTCAAAACTACCCTCTTTACACTCTTTTCCTCCAAACACCAAGAATTTTATAGAAGCGGCATTCAGAAGTTTGTGAATCATTGTCAGGAAGTAATTAATAATAATGGAACATAAATTATCGATTAAATAACATTAAAAGCGTTTAAAATCCTTTTTCTTTTTTTTTTCTCTGAAACTAAAATCGGACATTATTTAAAGAATGACCTGATAGAATAAATCAATCTAATAACCCAAGCGAAGTCGGGTACTTTCATCAGAATTGATATAGAGCAGAAAGTATTGAATGTAGCACTCACTATAAGGTTGTTTTAGCTGTATCTTATAACGATTACGAACAAACAACCTAATAAAAATAAACCACAAACACAATCTTATTTTCTGTAGTAAGGAACGAATTAAGCACAAACTTGTATTTTAATAGTAAGTAACTATCATTTTATTTATATTAGCATAAGCCACAAATAGGATTGTTAGTACTTACAGGGCATATAAATTAAACTTATGTAGACAGTTGACACGGTATATGTCCATAAAGACGATATGACACTTTCAACTTACAACAGAAAAGGTTTTTGCGTGGGCTATTTGTGCATAGCTGTTCCTAATTTTGAACTTATATACGTCAGTCGTCAATACTCACAGTCAACTCTTGGGCGATTCCAGTCTGATCGAATAGTGTTTCCAATGTACAATAATATTTTTGTAGCAATGGGTTTGGATTCATTAACCTCAGAATTCACAGTCTGGGTATGCTATAAATTTGACCATGCAAGCCTTACAGTGTGAATACGAGTGGTTGTTTTTATCGTTACAAATATGTTTCTCGTTTTAGAAAGTTTTTAATAAATAAATATAATATCTGTTCATTACACGATAAGTTTATATATCTATATCCTAAAGTGTTCTAACTCCATGATACAGTAAGAGAGTAACGTTCGAATTAATTTAAATGTTAAAAAATAAAGGATGTGTTTCCACATTTATATACAAATTATTTCAGTTGTTTAAAGCAAACTCGCTGTTTTTGTTCGCGCGTTGTTTCTTTTCTTTTTACGTTTACTATAAATTAAGTTTATGTTTCCTGTCATTTAAACAGATTTATAAATACGTAAAAACGAAAGTAAGTAATCCATATTTTTTTCCTATTTTATTGCTGGAACATTTCTGATGCTTAAAGTTAATTTAATGTTTTAATTATTTTTTCATTAAAGCTTCTTTACGCTACACAGTATCAAGAATTAATAATACTTCAATTGGATTTAGTTATTCAGAAAGTTGAGAACAGTCTACTAAAATGATTTTGAATAAGTAAATATGCAACCACAAACGATTTAGGACAGAATGTATCAGAAGCACAAATTTTCATTGTTTGGTGTTACATCGGTAGTATGATGCCACTGAAAAGTGATCGCTTTTGGAAATGATATGAAAATACCTCTTTCCACTACATAATATTCGTAAACTTAATCACAAAGATGCGTTTAGATCAAAGATTTAGAATTTATAAGATGGGGTTGCATCCTGTACTTAATAGCATTAAAAAGCAAAGGTAAATGGATCAACATACGGTATCACGATCATTGAGAAAGAGTTCAGATCTACAATGAATAGCACCTAACCATAGTAAGTAAAGTGCAACATCTTTTAACAGGTGAGTGTTGCACTCAATTTACCGCGTACAAATGGGCAATAAAATGTTTGCAACTACTACAGCAGATTATGACTGTATGGTGTAAATTGTGTACCTTTCGTCAGTTGTTTTATAACAGAATCACTAACAGGAATGCGATTTTCACAGGTATCAATACAATTTAAAACGCTGTTCTGATAGTCGGCTAGCTCTCGGTCAATTTTGTCAATTTTTAATATTTTCCATATTTTTATTAGTTTTAGTGTTTATAATTTTATCATGATTGTTTATCACTATAATGACTACGCTACGTGATAATTTTAATTTGATCTTATTTTTTTATCATAGAGATTATATATCTAACACTGTTAGCTTAATTTATGAAAACTTTTACCACGGCGAGGAAATTTACTTTTGGATAGAATATTTAATATGTCTACCTTATTTTTTATTATTTCTAATTTAAGCTTACTCTTTTTATTTTATTATAAATGTTGTCCTGGTTATTAGCTTAGCGTGTGGATTTAGTACAATGTAAACCTCTTAGTGTAACAGAATCTCGTGAGATATTATTGGCTTTTCGACGGAAAATATCTTGACAGTAAGAATAATCAATATGAAACAATGCATTCTAATTAGTATAAGTAACATAGTTTGAGTGTTGAAGCAACATACCTTGAACGTTACATTTAACTAGCTGTATTCAATACTAAGTATATTGTTAGTTCTTACGTAAATTGAAACGTTTGTTTTAACCAGAGGTTAATATTAATTATAATTACAAAACACCTCTTACTTTTGGGAATTATATCTTTAAATTTAAGTAAATTATGTTCTTAAAGAGATTTCAAGACACAGTATATCCAGATATATAATAATTATGAGTCTTGGAAGGTCAAATTACAGTTGCTGGTTTTCTTAGTTGTTCTACAGAATATTGACGGGTTATGTTATTAATTAATTTAATGCAACATTCATCCAAAATTAAATATTTCCTCTCTGTTTATAAAATAAAATAACGACTATTGGCAAGCAGAACTACGGAATTAAACAGAATTTTGATCAAATTAAAAGTCAGAGATATAAAAATGATAAAAATGTGTATATTATCCAAAAAATATTATTCTATGATCATTCATTTCAAAACAACTTTGTTCATTATATACTAAAGTGTCTAAAAACGGCAATTGTAAATGAGGTTCTTCTTTAACATCGAATTTAAAACTTTTCAATTTATTTTTCAAATAATGTTAAAAATAATTTACATCTTTCTGTGAACGAAAAATTTGAAATGTGTCCTTCACATAGCATTTGTAATAAAGCCGTTTAAAACTTACATGACATGACATTACATGATAATGACATTCTGCTAGTCATTATCTCTTACGACGACGTAAACGTAATTAGCCAAAGCTAGAGGAAATTTGGAATCCACACTGACATCACCGATATGATGATAAGTGCTTTCATGAGGAGAATTTCATCATGATGTTTAAAAAGTCAGGTTTGATGACGAATCATCATAAAATAATTCAGTTATGATGTTGAAACATTGAGTTTTTTAAACTACTAACATTGGTGCTTATTTTTTCTCCTTTTGAAAGTAATTAATGTTTTATTTAAATACGCGTTTTCTAAATCAAAATGTTTTACACTATGTTTAATGGAAGTAGTTATGGTCAAATAGTATGTGATCTAAACTTGCAATAGCTATTAAGGATTAAGGGCAACTGATGCCCTAAGCACAGTCCAACAATGGTGCTCCCCTCGGATCCTCCATCGCTTAACTGACAAGACATTAAGACTCAAAAAATGCTGAAAGTGAAATAAAAGTTTGAAAATTTATAACCCTTCTCTAGTTTTCTTCCAGGTCAGACCCCACAACTATATTAAATAAAACCTTTTTATTTTTTTGTTTAACAAATTGGGAACGGATCAAAATCAAGCAATGACTGAGGCCATTTATTTAGAAATGATGAGGAAAATCATTTACTTGATTAATGATAAAAAAGAATTATTTTTACTGTATATTTGTTTTCACTCTGAGTTAACAATTCTCACTTTGATGTTCACAAATTCACACTTTCATGTTAACAAAATTGAGAAATTTACTCAAAACCTTTTATTCAAAATATTTTCGTTTTGACGTTAATAATTTCTCACTTTGAACTTAAAACCCCGTAAGCAAATTATTTACTTATACCTTGATATTTATTAACACTTTTAAAATGTTTTCTTCTAGATTTTTTAATTGCAAAGTCTTTGATCAAGTCCTCAAAACTAATTTGGCGTAACAAATCTGCTTCTATACTTAGCAGTGACAAGGCATCCAGCCTGGTTTGTCGCATAGTCTTTCTGGTGGGATTTTTAATATGCTTGAGTCGAGAAAATGAACCCTCAGCTGTGCAATTTGTGACCATTAATGTTAAAAATATACCCAATGCAATGTCTACGTTTGGAAACGCACACTCACTTTTGTCTTCTGAAATTATTTTGTAAAGTTCAGCATGCCTGAATCTGGTTTTTACAGTTTTTGTTGCACTGAACTTATGGCACACATGTGAGTGAAACTGCTAACGCTCGGCAGAAAGATTAGTGTCCAAGTCCTCTGGGTAAGCATCAGTTAGCTTTTGGGAACACTGAGAGTACTTTTTAGTTTCAGCAAATGAAGTGACATCATTTGGCACATCACTTAGGAAACCAGTTCCAGAAGGATTAAAAAAAGTTCAACAGGCTGCCCATCTTTTAAGTATCGAAGTACAACACTTAACTGATCTATATGTGATAGATTTGGCGTCGAGTCAACTAACAAGCTAAAATGACCAGAAGAATTTACTTCATCAACAGTGAATGCGTGGATCTTCTGAACCATTGGTTCAATGAGTTCTTCACAGATGGTTTTGGACAAGTAAGAAGGATTTCCATTTCCAAAATGTCCATATTTCAAAATGTGCCCTGCTAAAATTGGATCAAACTGACATATGAGCTCAAGCAACCATAAAAAATTCCCATTCTGCAGTGAACCAAATTTTTCATCTGTTCCTCGAAAAGCCAGGCCACGTTCAGCTAACTTACGAATAACAGCTACTACATGCTCCAAGACATGTTTCCAGTAATTGCACTCTTCTTTAAATCTTTAATTTCTTTTCTAACTCTTGTCGCCAGCCTGAACCTTGTCTGCGAGTTAAGTATGTTAGCATAGAGTCTCGGTGAGTAGTGCTTTTTTTTCATGATGATCAATTACAATAGTATTTCGCCAATCACTGAACCCTTTTTTTCAACAAAACGCGAGAAAAATTTAGGGGCAAACCTTTTACAAACAAAGCAGTAAATTGATCCTGTTGATCGTGAATACAATAACCACTCTCTCTTGTATTGCTCACCATTGGCTTTTACCCCAAAGAAAAGTTTCTGCGAACAGTATTTCGTTGGTTTGCCACTATTCAAAGTCCGGCAAGATTTGCCAAATGGCCCATTGCGGTGTTGACAGCCAGTGGGTCCACAAGTAGTCCAATAAGCCACATCATCAGCAGAGAAATCGAGCCACAACCCCGGATCTTTTGCTTTAGTTTTCTTCATCTTTTGTAAACTGAAGCATTTTACCATAGTCCAGTAGATTTTCATTCTCAGAAATTATTTCAACTTCAGACTGTCTTGTAGAGTAACTTGCATTAACATTAACACTGGAGATATCAGGAGAATTTACAGGCAAAGTGAGATCAGTTGTGAGACTTGTGCTAGTTGAGCTAGCCTGTGACACCTCAACTTCATCATAATGTTCTGACCTTGAAGTGGACAAAGTGATACTTGTAGGTGTGCAGCATGGTTCAACTTAAATCTTGCCAGAGTCAGATGCAGTACAAGTAACTTCTGATAGCAGAGATGGGTTTTGATTTGAAAGACCATGTTGTATAAGTTGAATGAAAAAATAAGTCAGCTTTCTAGTTTTGGCTGCTAAATCCAAAGTCTTTTGTTGTTTTTGTTTTTTTCCAGTTTTCTCTTTTGTGCACCACTTAATTGAACACGTTTCATCTTGCAGTCTGAAAAACACAAAATAATATGGCTCATATATAGTTATAATGATTAGAAAAACACTGAAATTCATAAAAATAAAACGTTGGTAAGACAGTCAAACATACTAAACTCTAGATCTACATTTCGATAAAGATTGTCAGAAAGCTTTCCTAGGACATAGGTCCATCAGCAGATAAACACAAATTCATAAATACCTTTATTGATTTGCTGCATTCTGATTGGTTGAAAACCATTCTAGACTGACTTCAATCCATTTTAGGAGAATTAGTTTTTAGTCATTACAAAAACTTCATTAAGTGTGTTGCTATGGTAGCTGTATGCAAGAAGCAATGTCAGTGATAATATGCAAATCTATTACGAGCCAAAAAGTATTCCAAGACAATTTGTGATCAACAACACATACTGTAGTAGCCTATATACACAGTGATCATTCTGTACTGATATACATACATAACATATAATCAAGTGTAAACTGTACTGCACATTGAACTTCTAAATACTCGGTCAGGTCTAGGCTAGTGTACCTTAATCCTAATAAACAATCTGATGAATGAGTTTTAACCTCAACTTTGAGCTCAGTTTTGACCTAGGGACTTTAGATGAGCCGATAAACCATACACCAAGAAAATACGCATATATCTGAAACTTTATCTGCATGCCTGGACGCAAAAGGAAATTCAAAACGATAGCCTTAAACTGGGAATAGTCCACTTCATTATTCTAGGCTACAGTAGCGTTTCCAGTGTACTTCACTAAACTAGTTATAGTATTTAGGCCTAACGTTATTGTTGCTCGGTTCTCAGATAACAACACTAACGTTAGGCCTAATCCTAATACATTGCAACTGAGGCCACTAACATTAAGCTTAGTACTCAGTACTAACCTTGCTCACATGAACTTGTTCAATTCATTTCAGACAATCCTAAATTGATTTTGTTGATTTGTTGTTTCTTTACAGTATCTTTGTATGACCACGGTGCCACATTATTGTAGTAGTATAGTGTATACATAACAACGTTAAGAATCATGTTGTACTTGTCGAAGTCTTACGCAATTTGACCAAGAGTCGAATTATCGCCTTTAGACTTCTCCGATTAGTCACTTGTTTCCCGAACTTTTCAGAAATGTAATAGAACACATACTGATCTGAATTTACAGTCGCAAAATAGTTGAATTACACCTAAACGTTTGTCATCGTTTTCTCTGTGTTTCTGTCTCGGATTATTTGTTCGTCTCACAAAAATACCACCAGAGGGCCGGGTCGGGATATTATGATCTCCATTTTTGGGTCTGAAAATGGCATGTTTGACAAACTTTTGTTGGCTATTTATCCCCTCAGTAAATCTCAGCTTCAGATCTGTTTATATTATTACATAATCACAAGGGAATACATACATGCCCAAATATTCTTATAGGTTACATGTAATCTATGAACGGTGGCATTGCTACAATGACTTTCCTTTCTAAATTTTTTCTTGGTATGATAAATTTCAAACCATGTACTCTCCCACAAAGGAGTTTTTTTTTACAGCAAGTTGTTTGAAGCCAAAAAAAATTAAGGCTCAAAAAAGCTTCAGCGAGAACCACACACATAAAAATATTACAAAATACATAAATAATGCAATACTAACGCAAATAAAACTAAAACAAACGAGACAATAACTCAATTATAACGTACGGAAACAAGCCGAAAAAACATAACATAAAAAACAGAAACTAGCCACGTTTCTGTACACATTTGTCACCATTTCGTTCGACTTATGTTTCTGTGGTATTATACTCTTAGTTTTCTGTAGATTTCACTGAAAAAAGCAATAAAAGGTAAAACAAAACAGTTCCACTACCTATAATTTTTTTTCAATTTTTAATTAAATGAAGATGTTGGTAAATCTATCGCGTTTGGTTCACTAATAATTTGCGCGATAAAGACTTTTTAAACTATATTTAGATTATTTTTATTACTGAACAATATTATGTTCCATACTTGTTATTTGACGGTAGACGCTGCAGTGATTTGGTTAGTTTTGAACCAAGCGATGAAATTTGGCTAATCCTTGCTTATCTGTGTTTTGTGTGTGCTCATTGTAGGCCAAATATTACATACGTGTCTATTAAATAAAGTATTTTACTCTGTTTCATACATACCGTAACTTATTTTATCAGCATGTACATCGCTACTTGTACCGCAAATAAGAATAGACAGCAAGCCTATCCTGCTAAACATTTAGCTTAGAAATGTAATATTTGAAAAAGTCATTTTTATTCCTATCAATAATAACCAATACTCGTACTAAACTAAACAGAATTAAATAGATTACCTAGTATTGAATAAGCAGAATTACGTTGTTGCAAAATTCAATGCCCCCTGCTAAGTGGTAAATCGAAGGCTTATAATAATAAAAAGACCTGGCAGAACCAGGTAGTTAAGGGGCTCAACTCGTAATCCGAGAAGCGCGATTTCCAATCCCTGTCACACCAAATATGCTCGCCCTTTCAGGCGTTGTAATCCCACTATTCGTTGGTAAAAGAGTATTCCAAGAGTTGGCGGTGGGTGGTGATGACTACCTGCCTTCCCTTCAATTTTATACTGCTAAATTAAGAACGGCTAGCGCAAATGGTTCTCGTATAGCTTTGCGGGAAATTTAAAAAAAAACCGCAAACAATAATGTTAAAAACTGGGTTTTGATGTTCATGGTGAGCTCAGCACAGATAACCTATTGTGTATTGTGAGTTTCTTGCATAACAACAAGCATATCCCTCGTAATGTTTGAACTCCAATGAGCGCTGGAAAAGTGGTAATAGGCACATGTCTTACTGTTTTATTCTGGTGAAATTGAATGTGATAAACACATGCAAAGATTGAAATAAAAAAGCGATAGATGCCCAATCTATTTTATCATTATTTGAATAATTAAAAATTCAGCTATTAAATTCGTTTTTGAACCAGAGCATGAATCAAAATTGTGCATGAAACAAAATGAATCTGTTATAAATCAACATCTTCTGGGTCTTATGCACATTTGAATAGTTTTTTATTAATGACTTTCAAAATCGTCGAAGTTTCGTTTAATCTTGTGTTCAGAAACTTGTGAGTAGTTATGCTTTACTTCACGAAGAGATTTTAAAGGCTGGGAATGTTTAGGAGCTGAAAAGAGTTAATATTGGATTTATTATATATATGTATATTGAGTATATCTGATTAGAGGTGTTATTACCCTTTTCATAAACAGTTTGCTGTCCCAAGGAAACCAATAGTTGTTGTTCTACTTCACACAAGACAAAATTTCATGTCTCTAAATATAACATTGGATACTATTCAAAGAACATTGTTTTCACAGATTCAAGAAAGGTGTACCTTTTTACCTGTATCACTTAAATTGAAAAGTGTTATTCCAAACAGCAAGTCATTTTTTGTGGTGTATAAGTTTCATGTTTATTTCTGAGCTAAAAAGTGTCTTATATCCACTGAGGTGCCTTAAGACACAAATAAAAAGACACATGCCAATAAGACCAGAAAATATATCTAGTATAGTTCATCACGTTCATAATGAACGTAATGCTGTGCTTTCGATGAAAGTTATTATAATGAATAAAACTGAAGATGAGGAACAATTGCGAATTTGTGATATTTTATATATTGCAAATCTTAAACCAGCATTAAATCAAGAGAATTCAGCATGCCCTCTTCTCCACAAACTGTGAACTATCAGATGTTTTAATTTACTAATGATACGAACCTAGGGTTTACTTTTAAGCTTGAATATTATTAAATGTTAACCTGAAGTTCTTTGTTGTATGTATGCGAGGAGTGTTTTCAACGACGTGTGTAATTTAAGAACAGTGTTATTAAGAACCTCAATATGTATATATATATATTACAGTTCATAAAGAAAAAAAAATCCAACCGTTAAATCCATCAAAAAAGCTATATAATTTGCAACAATATTTCACCATAAAGGAAAACTGAAGTGTGTGTACGAACAAAATATAGTCCTACTTACACCTAAAGACGTATAAAACTTGTCTGAACAAAATATAGTTCTACTTACACCTAAATACGTATAAAACTTGTCTGAACAAAATATAGTTCTACTTACACCTAAATACGTATAAAACTTATCTGAACAAAATATAGTCCTACTTACACCTAAAGACGTATAAAACTTATCTGAACAAAATATAGTTCTACTTACACCTAAATACGTATAAAACTTATCTGAACAAAATATAGTCCTACTTACACCTAAAGACGTATAAAACTTATCTGAACAAAATATAGTCCTACTTACACCTAAAGACGTATAAAACTTATCTGAATAAATTTATCCATCATCAACCAACCAAAGACTGGTGACAGTTCAGAACTCTTTAAGCTATCGTTCTTAACTGGTTACGGCGTTTTGTTTGTTCATTTTCAATCTATACGATCAAGTATGTTCAGACCACAGCTTGAAATACAAGTACTAAAATCAACAGAAAACTTAGTTTCAAGAACTCCACTTGAGAACAAAGGTTAATACATAATCAAAATTGCACTGTTTTATACACTTAATGGCATATACAAATTCATTTGTATAACATTTTATATTATTAGCCTAGCTGTTTTGGTAAGAACTGCTATAAACTGAAACTACAATTCTCAGTTGGTTAGGGAATAAAAGTTGTTATGCATAATGATTAAATAAGTAATTATTATATACATTACAACACGTTACGTTCGTGATGACGAGAAACAGATTTTGTTAACCTGAAGTTAACCTAAGAAGGTCGAAACATTGTTCTGTACTTTATGTTAATTACAGTGCTGATACCCATTCTAGCCATTTTGACAACACATTGTGTTGTTTTCTAGTTAAAAGAAAATAAATATATCTCATCGTTTTCCCCTCTAAAGCAAACGTTTGCTAACTACACATTAAATATTGACAAAAAATTGAAATAATTACTGATTCCAAACGCTTTAACAACAAGCTTTAAATACTTTATTTTTCAGATTTCAAGCAAACACTTTTCTCAAAAGACTTGAACTAGTGCTATCTATCGGCAATTAAATCAACTACACTACTTTAAGTAACGACTTGTTTGTTTGGAATTAAACACAAAGCTACAGAATGGGCTATCTGTGCTTTACCTACCACTGATACCGAAACTCGGTTTCTAGCGGTGTGAATCCGTAGACATATCACTGTGCCATTGGGGAACTCAAATAACGTAAAAACAACGAAATAACAAATGGAGTATAAAAACTAGAATTAGTGATAATTAAATTAACTCATTATTGTTTGTTTATTTGATTTTGGATTTCGCGAAAAGTCACACGAGGGCTATTTGCGCTAGCTGTCCCTAATTTAGAAGTGTAATACTAGAGGGAAGGCAGCTAGTCATCACTACCCACTGCCAAGTCTTGGGCTTCTCTTTTACCAACGAATAGTGGGATTGACCCTCACATTATACCGCCTCCACAAGCACGTGACGGGGATTCGAACCCGCAACTCTCAGGTTACGATTTGAGTGCTTTAACCACCTGACCATGCCGGTGCCAATTCATTATTACATAACAGTCACAGAATGTAACATGTTCTACGCTATTAAATACACACCATATTATAAAAGGAAATGCTTAATTTTTTAAGTACATATCTTCGAAAATAATAATAACGAGTAATGTCGATATGCAAAACTTTGCACTACACATATACGAGGTCTGATCAAAAAGTTCTAAAACTTCTTTTAGAAGTGCCAGTAGAGTGCTTTACTGAGATGTGTACAAAGTACAAATAGCAATGTACCCCACGAACAAGTCATTTCTCCAGACCTTATATCCGTGTTGCGATAACGTGTTTAAAGACAAAATATATCTTGCCTCTGTCGTAATAAAAATGGACAGAAAAGGATAAGAATGTGTTTGCTTCAAGGTCTGTGTGAAAAATGGTAAAGGAGAACCAGAAATCCTCGAAATGTTAAGAACTGCCTTTGGTGATGACTTGTGATCAGTGGATAAAACGCTTCCAAGTCAGGAATCGTCCACTGATGAAACGGTCGCTACGGTGAAAGACAGTTGACCTTTTATAAAGAGGTCTTAATTCGCTTGAGGGAGAAAGCTAGAAGAAACCGCCGCGAACTGTGGAAATGATAGTGAGGAAATAGAAATTCCTTCTTCATCGCAAGTGTTTAAGTTATATTTACGCTATCAAATTGTGGGCCCGGCATGGCCAAGCATGTTAAGACGTTCGACTCGTAATCCGAGGGTCGTGGGTTCGAATCCCGGTCGCAACAAACATGCTCGGCCTACCAGCCGTGGTGGCGTTATAAAGTTACGGTCAATCCCACTATTCGTTATTAAAAGAGTATCCCAAGAGTTGGCGGTGGGTGGTGATGACTAGCTGCCTTCCCTCTAGTCTTACACTGCTAAATTAGGGACGGCTAGCGCAAATGATTCTCGTATAGCTTTGCGGGAAATTTAAAAAAAAACCCGCAAACAATAATGTTAAAAACTGGGTTTTGATGTTCATGGTGAGCTCAGCACAGATAACCTATTGTGTATTGTGAGTTTCTTGCATAACAACAAGCATATCCCTCGTAATGTTTGAACTCCAATGAGCGCTGGAAAAGTGGTAATAGGCACATGTCTTACTGTTTTATTCTGGTGAGGAATGGTTAGGAATCGTTCACTGATGAAAAGGTCGCTACGGTGAAAAACAGTTAACCAGGCCTTTTATAAAGAGGTCTTAATTCGCTTAAAGCTAGAAGAAACTGTCGCAAACTGTGGAAATGATAGTGAGGAAATAGAAATTCCTACTTCATCGCAAGTGTTAAGTTATATTAACGTTATCAAACTGTATGCAAAAATGAAGGGGAAAATAAACTTCATGAAAAGGCTGTAGAATTGGCATTCTCTTTTCACCGCATAAAAGAGTCCATTAATAAAAAGAAACAGTGAAATTGGACAATTTCTTCAAATATATTTGATTAAGATTTTATGTACTTATGTATATTTTGAATGTCTATTTTTGTTTTTATTTTAATAAATACAGCATAAACAGTATAATAACTTTATTCGCAAACATCTTGCTTCCCTTGAGTCAAGCAAGTATAACGTTCCGCTCAAAAATTATATATAATTAAGGAAACGCTTGTTCACTGTCTCAGCCAGGAAACCTGTTTTAGCCGAAAATTTTACTCGGTCTCGTACATTCTTAGTCAATAAGCTGTTTTGAAGAGAAACTGTTACATTATTTCAAAAGCCAATTACCTTTAAGTATAACAAATAAGAAAGAAGGAAATATCCTTCATAGCTTCTGAATGAGAAAAGACGATGCAATCAAGAAGCAAAAGTTGAATAAATGTACCAGTATACTTAGAAGAAAAGTTTTAGGCATTATACCTACAGTAATAGCAGCAGCCTCAATATATATTTCAAAAGGGGAGGAAGAAATGTGTGTTGAATTACTCACCTTCCAAACTTTCCTTATTACAATCAATTGACTCTGATAATGCTGGTGAGTGAGCTTATAGAGTTATAGTATCAAATACTTCTGATACAGTGTATGAAAGGGGAAGAAGAATAGTAAACATTTACTTTGGGTTTTGGGGCTAAAGTTCTTCATAGGTTCACGAAAATGCTTGGAGAGTTTGAACAGCTTAGGACAAAATAGAGCCTGTCCAAATGGCATACTCAAATTTCAAAACCTAAGAAAGTGTGCAGCATGGGATAATTATTACGATCGATTCACAATATTGCCAAGTGTAGGAACAGCACATGGCACTATAGAATTATGCTATCAAAATATCTTACCTGTCAATACTGGCAAATTTTCTGACCATGTCTTTCAAGACCAATAAATCATGTGACATGGTGAAACAAATCTTGGATCCCTGTAAAAAGAAACCTCATATAGTTTCATGATAATAAAGTTACTGAAACTGCCAAACTAGGAAACCTTGATTCCATTCAAAAGCTGAACACTGCGTGGATGATTTCAACTTCTATTTTTAGTAGTTCACTAGTATGGATTGGGGGCCCGGCATGGCCAAGCGTGTTAAGGCGTGCAACTTGTAATCTGAGGGTCGCGGGTTCGCATCCCCGTCGTGCCAAACATGCTCCCCCTTTCAGCCGTGGGCGCGTTATAATGTGACGGTCAATCCCATTATTCGTTAGTAAAAGAGAAGCCCAAGAGTTGACGGTGGGTGGTGATGACTAGCTACCTTCCCTCTAGTCTTACAATGCTAAATGAAGGACGGCTAGCACAGATAGCCCTCGAGTAGCTTTGTGCGAAATTTAAAAAACAAACAAAACAAACATGTATGGGTTGGTTGTATGATTATGGTTGTGGTTATCATTCATTTATTGTTTCCTTCTATTTTTTAGTTTATGTATAAATTTTTATTTGCATTAAAACACTAACTCACCTTCTACATAATCATTTGTATTTTGAATAAATATATGTATGTATGATGAAACCAACGCTACCTTCTCTAGCAGATACTGTTAATGTAGCCAGAAGATTTATTAAGAAAGAAAGAGAGAGAATCACGAGATAAATATTGAAAGATATAGCTATAGTTGTTTGCCACTCGACATTGTTACTAATATTGAAAGGTATTGTTGAAATATTGTATTTTCTTAGAGATGGTTTTTCTTTTATTTTACCTGATTCCTTTGTAACTGCTTTCGCAGTCCCCCTGTGGTAGAGCGGTAATTCTACAAATTTACAACACTAAAATCAGGGGTTCGATTCCTCTCGGTAGACTCAGCAGATAGCCCGATGTAGAAGACACACACGCTGGTTTCGTAATACTTATGATAAATTGTTTGTTAAAATTGTTGTAAAGTCATTTGTTTATTAACTGTTTTAATAAGTGTTAAATTTATTTTTAAATGTTGTTATTGTGAATAAATTGTTGTTGTTTTTAATTGTTGAGCCTTAATTGTAGTGGTGTGTTCATTTTAGACCATTACAATCTCTAACGATCTATTACCAAGCCAAAAGACATGCCAGGTGGAAAACATTTGTTTGCCTCCAACCAGGTGAGATGTCGGTTTGAAAATCCATGGAAATGTCAAAAGAAGTGGCAAAAGACTGCAATCAATAGTCTGCAGTTGTTATATATGATATGACAATAGTCAACCCAGCATTAACTTTTCAGGCACATGAGGAGCCAAGATTCGACAACCTCTTTATATGCCTTGACCTATTTCAAAGCATTAGGGCAATGTGTTGGTGAATCAGAATATCCAGCAATATCAGTCAATACTGAAATTTAGGAGAAAGTTCATTTCTAGGTTTTGTGGGGACTGTCAAATACATATCAGATTCCCATCAATTTGTGGATAATAATCACGTTAACACACCAAATGAAGCAGCAAGGAAAAGATGAATGACACCAGATTGCATGGTGTACAATAGTAGGAAATATATTGGATGTATGTGGCGTTAAGAAACAAAATGATCGTTCTAAAAAACTGAGAAAACGTAGGATTAGTAAAGATAATGAGGATTTGAAAAACGTATGAAACCCTTTGACTTTCATTTCATAAACAATAAATTGTTGAGCTTTTCATCAGGTCGTCCTTGTTCTAATAGTGTGAAAATTGATTTGATTTATTCTAAAGAATTGGAAACATATTGTAGAAAGAGCTCAAATCGGATTTCCTTAATAATAGTCCTATATTTGGAAACCCATTAAGCAAAGTAAGATTTAATCATTTTGATCAGATACATTAGAAGTGAACGTTAAGATTAAGGAAATTTGGGAACTAAGATACCCTATTAGAAGACTATTATATCTTGCCACCTCCAAAGGTATAGATTTGGGTCACGTTTTCAAGTTTCATTTTACACCTGCATCTTTGTGTCTTGGCTATGTTGATGGTTCAATTAACAAAACAATAAAATCAACTTTGAGAATCACTTTTGAAAAGGACTGCGATAAAAGTGCCCTAGATCTTTTTGTGTCGTAGGTGCAATGTGCCTTATTCTTACCTTACACAATATTCCATCAACATACGGAGAACTAGCCAAATCGATGTCAACTACATTGAGTGAGTTGGTTTCTAAAATCCAATTTGTGTATGATAAGTACAATTTATCCTCGACAAAGGATGTTCGAAAGCAAAAGAAGAATGAAAGTAAAGATGATATAACCACTGCTAATCCAGCCCTAAAGGTTTATAACTTTTATGATACTCTTTCTTCCACAAAGTTGAAGATTTCATTGTTGAATTTTCTGAGTGAGGAGTGAAAGAAAAATTCTTACAGAAAAATACTTGGGTCTTGCAAATTGTTGTGAGTTTCTTAGATAATGGTTGGAAGTGTGAAGCAAGCAATGACAAAATGAACAAAGTACGTGCTTTTGAGTTAGATTGCACACATAAAGAACCAGACACATGCATCATCTGGGACATCTCATTTTTTATTATAAAATCACCAATTACGAGTAACATTTGTGTACAAGCTAGAGAAACAGGTGGGATGATCATTCTTCTGCATCATATATCAGATATGGCAATCAGAGTCTGGAAAAATATAGTAAGAAGTAAAAATAACAGTCGCTGTTTCGTGAACATTATCAGACTTGCTTTAAACCTTGGTGCCGAAATCTGCAATGCATCACCTGCTTCTTGTGTATTCGCTAGATGCAATTACACAGTAGCCTTTTTTATGAAAAGTAAATTCCGACCTTACACACTACTTAATGAAACTCCAGCAGCTCTGCAAGCACTTAATATGTTAGGAAAGGAGAAAAATGTGTTAGGTTGATTACAAGACGTACTTGAGTCATTTATATGTCAAATGTATGGCCAAAAAAACTGACGTTAGTTGATGACAGATTTATTTTTATATATTTATTTTGATAGCTATGTCTATTTCAGTTAAATATACACTCTTCAAAACAAGAAACGCAAAAGGGATATTTTTTATTTTAAAGAGAAATGTATGTAAAAACGTTACAAGCTCAGAGTATGTGATGTTACACGTGTTAAGGCACTGATTGTCAGACCAAAATGACAATAAAAGTTGTGCACTTTGAAAACGGAGGAAAACATCGGATTTTTCGCCAAAACGCATTCGTGTCCAATAAATTTGTTTGAGAGATCTGCATGTTCTGCAAGTGCAACATGTGCAAAATCCCTATAAAAGTGACGAGCTCTCGGTTTCCATAGCTCAGTGTTAAGCCACCAACACACAATACAGTTACGCCAAGACTGACTGAAGCACAACGCAACAACGCCATTGGTTGCTTGGAAGCAGGCGAATCTCGATCAGATGTTGCCAGAGCTGTGAATGTCCACCCAAGCACCATCACAAGGCTATGGAATCGTCACCAACAACATGGATCAACTTGTGACCGTCCACGATCTGGAAGATCTCGTGTGACCACGCCCGCACAAGATCGCTACATCCAGTTACGTCACCTTCGGGATAGGATTACCACTGCGACATACACTGCCTCAACCATACCAGGGCTACGTAGGATTTCCGATCAGACCGTACGCAACCGTCTACGAGATGCAGGAATCCGACCTCGACGTCCAGTCAGAGGCATCATTCTCACCCAGCAACATCGTCAAGAACGGCTGCAGTGGACACGGGCACATCAAGTATGGCCTCATCGACGATGGAGGCATGTTTGGTTCAGCGATGAATCACGTTTTATGCTTCGTAGGCAGGATGGAAGAACCCGTGTTTAACGTCGACGAGGTGAACGTTTTGCAGCAAACTGCGTGCAGGAAGTTGACAGATTTGGTGGTGGCAGCGTCATGATGTGGACTACCATCGCCTACAATGCCAGAACAGACCTTTTGCACATTCGAGGGAATCTTACGGCTCAACGATACGTCGACGAGATTCTTAGGCTCCATGTGCAACCCATCATGGTGAACGTCAACGACGTTTTTCAACATGACAACGCCCGTCCTCACACAGCCCGACTCACCACTGTCTTCTTGACCGAGGTTTGCGACGGCGACAACCTCAACCGCAGACTCTACCTCAGCTTGCAGCAGCTTTGCAGGCTGAGTGGACAGCCATTCCACAGGATGTGATTCGTCATCTCATCGCTTCCATGGGCAGGAGATGCCAAGCAGTTATTGATGCTCACGGGGGGCATACTCGTTATTGACGTTGAGTGACGTTAAACTTCAACTAGTGAGCGTGGACTTCGCCTTTGCAGACTTTGGATGTTCAGCAGTGAATGTGCAAAGTTTCACACATGTCATACAGAACTACCCGGAATAAACTTGTTAACAATTTGTCTCAAATTTTGCCTTTTGCGTTTCATTTTTTGAAGAGTATATATTTAGAAATGCGTGTAATTTATACTGTTAAATGTTTATTGTAAACTTCTCACCTATTCACTGACGCTATAGAAGATCCTCGAGTGTAAGAATCAGCAATATCTATATGTATGTAAATACTAGCATTGCTACCTTAGCTGAAATTTTTAGAAACTCTCCTCTCAAGCTTATAAAAGATAACCAATGTGGAGACAGTTAATTGGTTTGCTACAGTCAGTATAATATAAATATAGAAAACTATAACTGTGATTAAAGCTTATTAATCGGGAACTTCATGTATTAACTAGGAACGTTTAACTTCAGCAGATTAACTTCGGACGTTAGCATTTATATGAAGACAGTGTATAACTTCAGTTGTAAAAAACTCACATATGATCAGAGAAGAGCTAACCAGTTACCCATTAAGTGAAGTATACCTAAATCAACTCAGAATTAATTCGCTCATCGTTAACTGTCGATAAAATGGTCAGTTCCAGACCAGATAGAAGACTCAATGTTTTTGTAAGTTTGTATACAAATCATTATTTATAACAACTATTTGTAATAATCGTTATTATAAATTATATTATTGTTTTCACATTAAAATATATTTGTATTTAGAAAGAAAACTGTGTTTATCAATCTTGTTGGCAAATATCATAAATTTGATACCTTTTGAAATTTAATTAACTACTAAATCTAAATTACAATTCAACTCACTTTCAGTATATTTGAAACTGTAATACGTAACATAATATATTCGAGGCTTGTCCGAAATAGATCATAATACATAACATGATATAGCAAAGAAAGCAATATATAACAAAAAATATGCACCAAGGAATCAGAAAAACCTCTTGAAAAGGTAAGACCAATTGATGTTAGTATAGTTCCTCGATTCTTGTCATGGTACACTTCTTGAGAGGAACAAGAAAAAACTTTGTAGCAGTGATGTAAAAGCGTGAAAATACATAAAATTTGATAGGGTGGGATCTATAGAGGTCAAGGTGGTATGAAAAGATAGCATGCATAAGAATAGGTGGTTCATAAACACCTGAATAATTGATGCTTCATGTACAAGACGTTCCATATTACCGAAATATACAATGAAGATAATGAGGACAAGGTTTATGATTTTGAGAGTGATGAGTCTGTGCTTTCAGATGCAGAGGACTGAGTAAATTGGAAGCAAGTAAACACTTGATTCTACAAAGAGATATAATTAGTGGTGGGTATTTTTTTAAGAGATAAGAAGTCAAATATGATAGTTCATGCTCTTTCTATTAATAGTAATTATGACATAAGCATTGTTAAATGAGATTTGCATTATTTCACTTTTTGCTTTAATCATACTGCTTTATTAAACAAATTGGAATGCAATAAAAATATTTAATGATTAGTATTCCATGATTGTTTCATTTCATAAGTAAGTCATTAGCCAACATAATAAAAAGTTGTAAATGGTAATCTTTTGAAGCCAGTAAACAAATGACTTTTAATTATAGGAAGACCGCAAAATAAGGTTACCCCACGAAACAACCATTACTATCTCCGGGGTAGACTTGGCATTTTTTTTTCAATAAAATAAAAATTATTTTACATTTTAAAGGCAAGTTAAGGCTTTAACGTGAGTATTAATTTAATACTCCAGGCATTTTTTTTTTTAAATTAAGCACAAAGCTACACAATAAGTTATCCGTGCTCTGCTAATCATGGGTATCGCAACCCGGATTTTGGCGTTCTAAGTCTATAGACATACCACTGTGCCACTGGAGGGCCTTTTTGGTGAGATCTGTTATGAATTATTTTGTGAAAAGTGAAAAAGATCTCGAAACTTAGACATATTAGATTTAACCCTTCCCTACTACAATAATACCTAACTTATTATGTTAGCCCGGCATGGCCAAATGTGTTAAGGCGTTCGATTCGTAATCCGAGGGTCGCGGGTTTAAACCCCGTTGCACCAAACATGTTCGCCAATTTCAGCCGTGGGGGCGTTATAATGTGACGGTCAATCCCACTATTCGTTGGTAAAAGAGTATCCCAAGAGTTGGCGGTGGGTGGTGATGACTAACTGCCTTCCCTCTAGTCTTACACTGCTAAATTAGAGATGGCTAGTGCAGACAGCCCTTGAGTAGCTTTGCGCGAAATTCAAAACATACTTATTGTGTTGCAAATTGATTTCTTTTGAATTTATTCGTTAAGCCTTTAAGGGGAAAAAGTATCGTTTGTATTAAATTTACGAGCTTTCTTTGAGTTTTCGATGTTAGAAGAGAAATGGGTATTTTTGGCTTGGATATGACGGTACTTTATTTCAAAGTCAAATTTGGAGGTTTTCACCCATCTAATTACCGTTAAGACTTAAAATATAAATACAACAGACAATTTTACTTTATAAAAATGCAGTCAATAATTTAATTACAGTTGGTAGGTTAAATTTTCGTGTCTTCGGGTCTATGAGAGATTACATTTGTAGGCTTACGCTAGTTTGTAATCTGTAATTGTAATACAATTTCCGATTTGGATTGTTACACAGCGTCTGTACACATTCTCTTAACCAAGTGTCTCTAAAACTACTCACGTACCACACGCAACTTTAATATAATTTCCGTATTTTCTCATCATCGGTGTTTACATCTCATAGACCTGGAAAGGTCGAGTGCAAATGTCCTCTCCCGCCCTGGTAGTTGGTAGCTGTTTCAGAGGATATGAATTTAAATAACACGTTAAGATCAGACTATTCAGCGCTTACTCTGTTAAATATTTAATTTTCGAAATTATAAAATTTAGGCTTAAGGTAAATAATTTGAATAATATAATTAAACAATTATCAATAAGAAAATCATTCATATATAAAGTAATAAGTTTTAAACATAAAATTGTTAATGATTTGCAAATTTCTAAAATTTTGCGTGATTCTGTAATATAAAACATTTTCCCTTTTAAATATGGCGATCGATGGTGATGACTAGCCGCCTTCCCTCTAGTCTTACACAACTAAATTGGGGACAGCTGGCGCAGATAGTCCTCGTGCAACATTACGCGAAATTCAAAAACAAACAGACAAACCTTTGAAATATCTAAAACCTAGTGCCAGTTTTAAATATGAAATTCCAAAAGAACTTCTTATTTATAATTACAAAGACATTTTAAATAGTCTAAATACAAATAATGTGGAAAATTTATCATGTGATTGACACTCAAATTCTTTGACAGGTTCTTTTAATAAGCATATAATTACTGGAAATCGAATATAATAAAACATAGTTCTTGTAAAAATTCGAATGAATTGTTTCATTAGTTTGGTGTCCTCACCGTTAACGATTTTTTCGGTCTTACTTTCAAGATGTTTTGCCAGGTTAGGAAATTTGGTTTAGTCCTAAACACGTATGTTAAGCTAAAAGCACACACACACACAAATTCTGTGAAAGTGAAATTAAAAAGTAATGACGTTAGATTTATCACATAGTATACCTAAAACTGTTAATGAAATAACAGTAGATAACTGCAATGGTAAATCTTACGTGAGTAACACAGAAATATTAGTAGTTGTCTTGCCATAAATTTGTTTCAAAAGCGTAACCTAGTGAAACTTTTTCGATTTTTCTAAATTTTTCCTCAGGACTCGTTAAGCCATTCCTACTGCACAATTTATGATTACAGATGCTACTGTTTAAACTGTGTCGAGTTTATAGCAGTAATGCTCCTATAGTATAACCGAAACTTAATATGACGATATAAAATAAAATTCCCCAGATTGGCGCAGCAGTATGTCCGGGGAAAATATGTATGTAAAAACGGCTGGTTCGGGTTGAGAAATTTTTTATACAGAGGAGCTAACAACGTTTCGACCTTCTTCGGTGATCGTCAGGTTCACAAAGAAAGAAAAAGGTAACTGACCGATATCTGACCACATGTTTGAAGGGGGTTGTGTAACTGAGTGTAAGAATGTAGATGTTTGATTATTTTTATTAATATAGGTATAAAGGTGTTCCTTTGTATTGGTTTATTTTGGGCTTGAGTTGTTGTATAAGTAAGGCTTCTTTAATTTTGCGTTTGTTTATGTGTGTTTCTTTAATTTTGCGTTTGTTTATGTGTGTTTCTTTATTTAGTATTTGTGTGTTTCTTTATTTAGTATTTGGTTGTTTTCTATGGTTATGTTGTGTTTATTTGATTTGCAGTGTTCGAAAACGTGTGAAGGTGACTTTTTATGTTCTTTGAATCTGGTTTCCATTTTTCTACTTGTTTCTACAATATAGAAGTCGTGGCAGTTATCACGTTGTATTTTATAAATAATGTTGGTGTCGTGTTTGTCAGTGTAGTTTCTACATAGTATAGACCTCAGTTTTGTGCCTGGTGTTTGAATAAATTTGGTATTAACTAGAATGTCATATTTTGTGAATATGACGATGACCGAAGAAGGTCAAAATGTTGTTCGCTCCTCTGGATAAAAAAATTTCACAACCCAAACCAGCCGTTTTTACATATATATTTTTCTCTACAAGTGGGTTTTCTCGTCATCACTGATTAGTATGTCTGCGGACTCACACTGCTAAAAACCGAGTTTCGATACCTGTGGTGAACAGAGAATAAATAACCCATTGAGTAGTTTTGTGCTTAATTTGAAAAAAACAACAACTTAAAGAAAACAGAATAATACCGAATCGTTCACGAAAAGATAAAAATGTTAAATGTAATATAAGGATCATCAAATTATTCATATCAGGTAGGAATATTAGTTTAAAGATTACCGAAATATTATATTTCTATTATTATAGCTTCAAAGCATTTACCTTTTTTCAATATAGTCCTTCAATATATGATAATATTATAGTATTTCTTTAAATATTTATAATGGGTTTGAGACAATTTTCTTCATAATTGGTATATCCTCAGTCGTAGCATTCTTAGTTTAGGCAATAAACCTGTATTTGTACGATGCTTTAAACACAAAACAATTTCGTCACCATAATGTTTGATTTAACCGTATGAACACAAGCCTGATAAAATTGTAATGTTTCAACGTGTTTATACATCAAGTTATCTGAAAGTTTTAGCATTCATGTTGTTTCTCTTACATAAAATTGTAATATAATATTTTTATAGATAAAAACAAAGATTGTAGCTGCAGTGGTAACATATCTCTTATGTAAATAATTCAGTTGTTCAACAGCTTCTTTCTTACCCATATCATGATCATTTTTCTTAATAATAAATTTCTTTAAGTATGTTTTGTGTTAGTTATTATGTGTTCACTTAATTTACCCAGTATCTAAATAAAATTACTTTCAGTTGTTTTTCTTTTCTTCATTGTATGATATTCCAATTGCTTGTGTAGCATTGTAATGGTTACTGGGCTAATAACAGACAAAAAGTGCGGTTTTCATTGTTTTGAAATGGTTCAGATCAGAGGTTTGTATTTAACTATCTAAATACGATTTTCTCCTAGTATATATGTTGTTTTACACAAGTTTCAAAACTAAGGGGAAGACTCACACTACCCCAAACCCTTCCCCTCGTATCGCACATCACATGGTTTCATGTTATTTCTTTTTCTTCATTGAAAAACACCTCGTAATTTCATTTTTTTTTCTTCTCTGTTCGTTAACTTGTTTCAGAACAAAACAACACTATTAATATCTGCATGACGTTTATCTCAGAATATCAAACTCCGTAGTTTAGCGTTATAAGTCCGTCAATTTCTGCTGACCCTCTGAGAATCTTTTCTAAATGCCAATATACATAATTTAATTTTAGAGGTAAATAAGTTTCAGTCAATAATATTCTATTGCGAAATCTTTACACTAATGCTGTTCTTCTAATCTTTAGTTGCTCTAACAAATAATACTTTACCTACGCTCTACCGTTTTTCTTTTCAAAGGTGAAAATGTCCCCCGGTGGGGCACTTGTAAGTTTAAGGACTTACAAAGCTAAAATACGCGGTTTAATTCCCCGCGGTGGACACAGCAAGTAACTTCATGAGATTTTGCTCTATAACAAACAAATAAAATAATTTTTTATGGGTCACGCAGCCATTTCTCTTTTCCCGGAATTGTGATGAATCGCGTAATCTCACTACTCCTATACCCCCGCTAGTACAGCAGTAAATCTACAGATTTACAACGCTAAAATCAGGGATTCGATTCTCCTCGGTGGGATCAGCAGATAGCCCAAGATAGCTTTACTACAAGAAAAACAAACACACGCACGCACACACACACACACTATTCGAATAAAATGTATGCTTATGGAGATGAAAACGAGGGAAGACTTAATTATGTTGGATTTAAAAAATTACACAACAACTTTTTTGCATAAAATTGAAATATCTAAAATATGTATAATCTTAAAAATGTATTCAAATATTAATAACTATGATGAAAACTACAAGTTACGGAATTCTTTATGAATCTATCTGAAAAATTACAGCATTAAAAACCCAGTAAAGATGAAAGAGTTTTAAAATGGTTTTATTGTTTAAGTAACAATAAAACTTCTGCAAAATGTAGATTTATATTAATGCAGATTCATAATGCAAAACTAATCAAATGAATACAAAAATACAGACAGACACAGTTTCGGATTGGAGTAAGAAATTACGCGGGAAAACTGCTTTTATACTGGCCTTGTAATAGGGTCGTAGGAGAAGAGATTTCTAAATACAGCTGGGTGGGATTCTCTGCTTAATGTTACATAGAATATAATATGCACTAAAACAATTCATATAACTCACATTACGCATTTTTAAAAATTTATAACCCAACGTTTATTATATTTACTATCCATCTTAGAAAGGTAAAGACCTTCTGGCAAAATTATATGAAAATAAACATAATTTAAAAAATAATGTATTTACTTGTTATCGCTCATTCATATCACAAGCTGATAACAGAAAATGTGTACCGTATCAAGTTGGATTTAAATACTCGTTTATAGAGCCAGCCTCAGGCAAAGTTTTGGCTTTGTATTTGGCGCTTCTGCCCTTGTAAAATTAACAAAAGCTGCTGGTTACATTGTCGATTTTGACGCTACTTGGGATGATCACCCTGTGCAGGGGTACTTGTTGCTCACTCTAAGAGCAGCCATGTTTTGTTGTTTTTTTATTTTAAAAAGTACACGTCTTTCTATAAAAAGCCAGCCCATTGGGTATTTTCTGGTGTATTGGCAGCCTCATTCGCCCATACATAACAATGTCATTGAAATTACGTAGACTAGGTAATCAGTAGTTAGATAGATAGAAATTAGAACTAAATGATAACACATTTAATGCTATCTCACTATACTTACTGGTGTATAAAACGACCTTGGATTTATTGAACAATTTAAATGTATTTCTTTGAGGTTCGGTGTATAGAATGACCTTTATTGTCAAACAAATCTTAGATTTTCTAATGTGCGTATGTTTGTTTGTTCGAGTTTGGTTTGGTTTGTTCTGAATTTTTCGCAAAGCTACGCAAGGGCTATCTGCGGTAGCCGTCCCTACTTTAATAATGTAAGACTAGAGGGAAAGCAGCTAGTCGTTACCACCCACCGTCAACTCTTGGGCTACTATTTTATCAACGAATAGTGGGATTGACCGTCACAATATACTGCCACCACGACTGAAAGGGGAGCATGTTTGGTGTAATGGGGATTAGAACTCGCGATCCTCAGATTACGAGTCTAGTGCCTTAACCACCTGGCCATGCCGGACCATTGTTTGTTTTAAGATAAGCACAAAGCAACACAATGGGTTATCTGACCTTTACCAACCACGGGTATTAAAACCCGGAATTTAGTGTTTTAAGTCCGCAGGCATACCCCTATGCCAGTGGGAACATCACTTCTGTAAAGAAATTCTTATAAATTATTTTTAAATGTGCTAACCTCCGCCGTGAGGTAATTAATACAACCAGAAGTGTAGCTTTTATCCTCTTCAACTTTAAAGATAGTCCAATGCAGCGTAACATATAATAAACAACTTTACAAACGTTTTCCTCACTGCTGTACTACTTTTCAATTACCAAAAGCTATTAAACTTTAAGATATAATGATCTACTGTGAGAATGTGTTACATTGACTAATGTTTTTAATACAATATTAGCAATATTTTAGTAAGACGGATGCGAACAATACATTTCAAATCACAAATGTCTTGGAGCCTGGCATGGTGAAGTGGTTAGAGCGCTTGACTCACAATCTTAAGGTCGTATGTTACCTTTCTCATAGAACATTATAAAGTGATGGGCAATTCGATTATACGTTGATAAAAGAGCAACCCAAGATTTGGCGGTGGTTGGTGATGGTTAGCTGCCTTCCCCTAGCCTTTTACTATTAAATTATGGATGAATATAACCCTCTTGTAATTTTGCACCAAATTAAAAACAAACAATCAAATAAAATATATCGATTAATTTGTAAGTAGTATGTGAGATAAATAACTTCTGGTTATGAATAATCGAGACAAATGATACATTTACAGATGTAACGCAGTGGGTTGCACGATGTAAACGCACATTTCTCATTAAAACAAACAAAAGTGAAAGAAACAACATAGTTTTTGTTAAATATGCTATCAACTAGAGAGTTCTGAAGCTGTGTATAAGACAAGGGGTAAAATAAAACATTTGTTTGTTTGTTTATTTTTAAATTTCACTTAGAGCTATACGAGAACTATCTGTGTTAGCTGTTCTTAATTTAGCAGTGTAAGACGAGCGGGAGGGCATCTAGTCATCACCACTCACTGCCAACTCTTAGACTACTCTTCTACCAACAAATAGCAGGATTGACCGGACATTATAACGCTGCAAAGGCTGAAAGGGCGAACATGTTTTGTGTGACGGGGATTCGAGTGCCCTAACTACCTGGCCGAGTTTTAAGAGTAAAAATTATCGTCTTGTGTACTGGAAAATACGGCAAGTATTAATAAAAACTCTATTACTGAGCCATTCAACTTTAAGCATGCGGACAGATTTAAGTCATATTTTTGTCCTGAGTGTTTAGCTTTAATTGTTATTAATACCTGTTCCCCGATCTTTTTTTTAGACTCACAACGCTAAAATGCAGGGTTCAATTCTCCTCTGTGTATAGAGGTCAAATAGCCAGTTATCTAACTTGGTGACAAAGAAGACAACAACTTTAAACATTTTAAATGTGTCTCTACGTATTTTTAAAAATTTCTTCGTTGTCTATTGGTGTTTTCATGCTCCTTTTGAATAACACCTTCCTTTCTACTAAATGATTCACCAGATGTCACTACACTCAAATATTTTGCACAAATTATGGCGGTTGTTTTTGACGCCGTGGATTAATTTAGTAAGTTTATTTTTTTCTTGTCTCTTTGGTATACTTTTTCATTTGAGTCGTCAAGGGTGTCCTTGTATATCCACCCTGAAGGAAATTAGGATTTAAATACATCTTTACATTTTACTGTTTTTTAATTTTAGTATTTCTTTTTACTATTTTCTAGGAAAAACGTATGATGCCCACTCATACTTTACGTATTTAAGACATTTTAAAACTAAATTGTTGCTTTTATAGTCTAATTTTCTTTTACCATAGTATAATTACAACTAGTATAAATGATAGTGCTGTGGAAAACTAATTTTAATAAGCTAGTCACCATTAATAGTGTCTGTTATCTGTGCAGGTGACTACTTTGCAGAGCACAGTGTAGATAGATCTTCACTAAAATTGATATGGAGGTTCATTAGGTCCACAGAAGTGTATACAGATTTTCATTTTGCGTTTTTGTGGACGTTTCATGTTATTAGGTACCTGACCTTTGAGAGTAAATTTTCACCATGTTCGTTAAAGATGTTTGTTGGGTCCATAGAAACATTTAATTTTGCATTTTATAGTTATGGGTGTTTTGGGGTTTATTACTACTACTTTCCCCATATTGACAGATCTTCACCAAATGTGGCATGAAAGTTTGTTGGGTCCATGGGAAGATGCATACAAACTTGTGGTTTCTAATTTTTTAGAAAAGAACACAAGGAAATCAGAAATGTTTATGTTATTGATCTACTTGAAGGGTTGATAAATATGGGAACTTCAAGTTCAATAAGATCACATCTTCATACTCTTTTCTTTCAATTTTCTTTAGAAAACATTATCTAAACAGTTCTTTATTTTTGCTTATTGATCATGAAATTATAAGTTACTTACACTTGTTAAAATTATATTTTTTATTAAATTGTTTTTATTTTGCAATACATAAGACAGTACTAAGAACAGAGAATTAAGAAAACAAAATAAATGTGTAAATTGTGTATGTATTTTTCATAGATCTTTTTTGAGGCTGAATATACCATAGGATGATACTGATAAATTAACACTATAAATGATTCAGTTACTATATAAGACAACATAACATAAAAATACTTGTTCATGTTACTGAATTATTCTTCACCTTTAGTATGTACTGATAGAGGCAAACTTTGATCAGTACTATACTAGTAATTACAAAAAATTTTTGAACATTGAACTATATATAACTAACAAATCTTTTCTTCAGCACAGTCTGAGCCAGTGTCACCATAAGTTAATATGTGTCTCCATTGTTTGTCTAGGAATATTAGTTTTTTCCTTCTTTTACTTGAGCAAAGTAAGTACTTTACATAAGGCTCTGGGATCAAGCAGTTCAAGTGGAGGAGACTCTGCACTGATTCTCATGAGATCTTTATTTGCAGCCATATTAAGTGAAATAATTAGATTGCATTTAGCTTTGTGCAAAAAGTCACCATTCATATTGGATATAGACACTACAAGCATGATTTTCGCTAATTGTGGAAGAATTTTGAGATAAATGCAATTTTGTTTTCATTAGCATTACGTGTTATAAACTAGTTTACAATACACTTGTCTTTGCATAATGTTTTAAGCATTCTCCATTCTGCTTGAACTTCATTGACATTGTAACTATTTCTTTCTAAAAATTAACTATACTAATTCAGTAGATTTTTAACTTCTAACCCCATTGTAAACAAGATCATCAGGTCATGCATCATATCAGAAAACTGAAAAAAAGCTGAATTCAAATGCCCTTACTGTCATTTTAACATTTTTGAATTTGTGTTTAAGTCATTTTTAGAAATGTCATAAGTCTAAAGGCCCTGAAGTTTAATGTTGGGAGCTCTGACTATCCTGCTTGACCCTGTGGCAAATACATGATCAATACGTAATTTTGTGTGTCCATTGGGAAACAAACAAGTTGTGGAGGCTCATTGTCTAAATTCATCATTCACTTCAGCCATAAGTTTAAAGACTTTTGCTGTAACTACATATTTTGAACTAAATCACTTTTTAAACAAAATGAAGTATTTCAATCAAATGTCAAATGAAGTGACAGCATTTGAAAGTTTTTGTTTGTAAAGAGAGGAGTTTTAAAATTGGTCTGGTTAATAAATACTAAGTGTATCTTTATCATGTGCATAATGATCAACTTCTCAACCTTGAAAAAAAGAAAAAGAAATGATAACTTCAATGCATTATAATAAACAAGACGCATATTGTGCTGGTGGAATTATCTAATATGTATCATTTCTTGGCTTAGTACACATGGTCTTATTGAATGCATGTCAAATCATGGCACTTATGCTGTGTCGCTTTTGACATTTGTCTAAAATCATGAAACATGATCATTTGCTTACAATAAAGATGTATATTCTCTCTTGTTAGTTACAGGTGCAATGGGCAGCATGTTATGACAGTTGCCCACCTTCTTGATTTTGGTTTTTCAGCCATTTATTTCTGGCATGAAAAACCCCAAATATCTGGTTTTTCTCTGTTAGAAGTAATCCAACCAATCAGCAGTCACGTTTGTCAAGCAACAATTAACTTTGAAGTATTCTCTTGGAACTATGCATATTCATAAATAATGGGACTGTCAAGTAATGAAATGGAATGTACTATAGCTTTCCAATAGGTTAATAATTTTGAAAATGTTTGTATATACTTGCTTATCCACTTTCAATTTATAGCAGTATAGCCAATAGTGACTTGCACAATTCAAATAATTGACATCCCCATTGGAAAGTAGTGAGATATTTAAAATTTACATCACTGTTGTCATACACTCTTTGGCAACTTCCAAAAACTTCTATTTTTTGGCACTCAAAACTTAGTCTTTGATCCAGGTTTGGGGTGCTGACCCTGGGACCTCTGAGAGATTTACCTAACCCCAATTTTCCTACCTTAATTTTTCTTTCTCTACTATCCTGAGATACTTTTTCTCCATCCATCCCCTGCCTGAGGCTATCCACAGCTTCTCTGTAGGGGTTTTGTGGGATATTCACTCTCTTCTATATCCCATGTTGGCAAAATTGTCTTTCTTGCCCCCTCTTTCTTCAAACATGGATCCTCCATTGCTGGGATTTCCTGGGTAAGGGGTATGTTGTTAACTAATGTGCTTCCATCCTTGCCTTATTTATGGGACCCTGTTTTTACACAGAATGGTCCATTGCTCATTAACACTCCTTACATTTTTTCTCTTTTTCCCTACTCTATTGCAGCTTTTGCTTGCACGTGTTCATTTTTACCAGGTCCTAGGGGCTAGTCACCAAATTACTCATAAGTGGACCCTTGCCATCAGTGCTATCTGTGACTATCCCATAGGTTATGGCATGGTGATTGTTTTTCCACACTTGTGCATTTATGGGTGCATCAGGAGTTATTAGGTCTAACCCTTTTCTTTTTTCAAATTTACTCAATTATCCATATGTACCATTTCCTCCTCTCCTCTTCTGTATCCTATTTCTTGCCAGCATTTCCTCAGAATGGTTCAGATTCTTTTTCCCAAGGATTATATAGAACATATCAATCATTATTCTCCAGACTTCTATCCCAGGTTGTTCATAGTTTCATGAAAATCAGAAATTGATGTCCTGTTATAGATCTTTCCATTCTCATCTGTTTCATTAACCTTCCCCATTTTCCCATAGAGTTCTTTATTTTAGGATGACAAAGGGGGATATCATGGATGCTTGTCTTCACATCCCTATTTCCCCAACATTGAGGCATTACATTTGTCCATGAGGGTTGGTTTCTCAATTTTACACTTTGCCATTTGATATCAAATTTGCACCCTAAGTATTTTACATGAACTGTTCATTCTTACAGTATGATGTTTTATCATAACATAGACAACAGACCCAATTGATTTTTTGAAAAAATGGCTGTTTGGTTGACTTGTTAAGTTGGAGAAACCATTTCTTATCCCAACCCAATACCTTAATAAATTGGGAATATTTTTCAACTCCTGTCTCAGCTTTCTGTACTTCCTTTGTGAGTGATGAAGCTGTTACCTGTCAAGGCTAAATCTCCTCTTAATGTACATGAGTTTTTTTTGTTGTCTTTTTCTATTTTGGAGACTTGGGCTTATGTTGAAGCTCTTTCCCTTTGGTGATGATTTGGTCTCCCTCTCTCACTGCATCTCAGTTTAGTTTTGTGGCTTAACACAGGAAACATCATGACAGTGACTCTATTTCTACAACCTATTTGAAGTTTCTTCTTTTTACAGATGCTACTCTGACAGACTGGGGAACAATTATGAATATACAAGAAAATGTGGGTCATTGGTCTTTGATAAAGTTGACTATGCACATCAATATGCTAGAATATCTTGCTGTTTGGCAGAATCTGGATCATTTCCTGCCTTTGATGTGTTAGCACTTTTATTGAGCCCATTCACATCACACTAGCTTATTGAAGTATCGTGCTACTTGCTCTGAATCTTGTTGTAGACTAATTACCTTATCTCCACAAGATTCTCTCTATAGAGTGGTTTTTTGGTCCATTCTACTCTAGGTTCTTCTCATCACACTTTTGCTCTGCTAAACCTTGATTTATTGTCCTTACTCTCCTTCATTCTGTACGTGGTGAGGGGACCTCCCAGGGAAGGTTTTGTTCTTTCAGTTTACCTCCTCTGGAATCTAAACATCCACCTACGTGTTTGCCATGCATGGTGACCCATAAAGGGGATTAGAGGATCCTAGTGGTTGAGGGGTCCAACCTAAACACACCACTTTGGTCTTGAATTTCTGCAGATAGGCAGCCTTGGGGTGGCCCTCCTTGTATCAGTCGGTTGGTCTTCTTGATCTAGGGTCAAACAAGTACCAGTGTTGGATGTACTCAGCAGGTGTTGTGGACATTATATCTGATGCTGGTGTTTGGGTATAGTGCTCACAAAACCATGGCATTGCTGCAGTGTCGTGTTTGGCATTGTAGTTAGTTCCCTCATAGGGTTCCATGGTAGGTAGGGTCAGTGGGCACTGAAATACTCTTTCTTTATTATGGATCCCCCAACCAAAATAAAATTATAAAAAAAACAACAGTCCATAACTACATGATCATGTCTTGAAGATTCTGAACAGCAATCTTCAACTTCTTCAACACTTGTACCTCATTTTCTTATACTACATTCTCTTTCAGACAAACCTTTAAGGCAGATGTCTCCCCTTTTTCATTCAGAAGGGACTAGAGCAGTGGTTCCCAATCAGGGGTGCGAGATAACATTTGTTTTGGCCACCTTCACCTTTATTTTTAAATAAATAATTACTGTGAGGGGTGTCAGAACATGTTAAAATTTTTTAGGGGTGCAGGGCATAAAAAAGATTGGGAACCACTGGACTAGAGGGACTTGCTGACTCTCCAAAGCTTTGCTCTGGTGACATATTGGTGGAAACATCCACATTTCAACACAGTGAACTACTCTCACATTCAAAGGCAATTAGGGATATACTTATTGAGGTTACACCTTATGCTACTTTGAATTCATTCACAAGGAGTTATTGTTTAGACTTTAGAGGGATTTGAAAAACATCCCCAAGTCAGAGATTCTTGCTGGTTTCTTCATTCAAGGAGTTTCTGCAGTGAGGCATATCTCCACTCGCGAAGATGGAATTATGATGCTGGCCAATTTTCTCATTCTGACATTTACATCACCATGACCACTTGCCACCATCAGGGCAGGTTATCTTAATTGGAGGGTACGGCCATACATTCCACACCCTCTCAAATGTTTCCAGTATCAGTGGTTCAGTCACTCGAAGACATCATGTTGTGGTTCCTTGACGTGCTTGTTGTGACGGCAAGGACCACGATGCCTATGAGTGTGAAATGGACCCTAATTGCATCAATTGCAATGGCTCTCACTCATCTTAGTTTTGTTATTCCCCTAAATGGTTAGAAGAAAAAGAGGTGCAGTGTTTGAAAATGATTCATAACATTACTTACCTTGAGGTTCAAAAGTTGCTGTCCACCACTTCATCTTGGACGTATGCTGCTGCACTTCGTTCCACCACCAAAGTGGGAGTGCAGACAGATATCTCTGTGCCTTCAAAAGAATCATTCTCAAACCAAATGAAAAGTCTTTTGACCTCCATAGTTAAAAAAGTTAAGGAATCAGCTTCAATACCCATCTCTTTCCCTTACATACATTCCAGCAAATCTCAAGATTCACTTCCTTTGGTTCTGGGTACAGGCCTACCTCAGATACATTTTCTTCTCCCACCCCAAGATGCAAAATGATCATTTGTTCACATCCTCAGTTGTTAGAATCCTGTTCAATCAACCCAGGGTAGGATCCATGGAGGTTGATAGACCTCCCACAAATAAAAACAGTATAGAAAAAAGATGTATTTGATAGATTGTTGAGGTAGAGTATTCACAATGAAACTTTGTAGAATGGATGGTAACTGCCTATTGTAGAGACACAAGTGTAGAGGACGACATTTTTAAAGTCTTTCGCCTTTCCACTTGAAGACGAAAGGTGGAAGACTTTCAAAACATGAAAATAAGCTTTTCCTAATAAAACCCTTTGTTGGACTTTGGCTGTCTTGCTTCCATAAGGATTGGAAAGAGGAAGTTGTTGTAATGAGATCACACATTGGTCACAGTTTGTAATTGATCATTTTCTTTTATCTGGGACTGATGCACCAATGTGTTGTCTGTATAACACTCATGTCACAAGAAGCCACATTTTACTGTCTTGCCGTCATTACAATTTTCAACAATAGCACCGTTTTAAACATGTTCTGTCCGAAGGTTTACCCATAACGTTAGTGCTATTGGTGATGATGACATGTCCACCTTAGAAATGTTTTTAGTTTTTTAAAGGGCATTAATCTTTTTAATGTTATTTAAGTTTGTTTTAATTTATACATTAGACATTTTTTAATGTGATTTACTTTTAAGAATGAAAGTACGTCTAGTTTAATTTGAAATTAGAAAATAGTCGTAACATCAAATAACTCGAAACCAGGACTGGGACGACCAACTTCAAATGACTAACACTGCTGTTTGAACTACCAGTTAGGTATCTTGGCTAGTTATAATAATTAAAATTTTGTTACAAGTCTTTTAAAACTTGTTTTACTTTACTTTCTGAAAGTGGCCTTAACATCAAATAACTTGAAACCAGTTCTGGAAAGGCCAACTTCAGATGACTAATGCTGATTTTTGAACTTACCCGTTAGTCACTCTGGCCAGTTATGATAATTCCCATTGTGCTACAGAAAGCCCTTTACAACTTGTATTACTGTAGTTTTCTCTTGCTAAATTGTATTTAGTGCTATTTATGGTTTTTCAATTCAAAAATTAAACTTGTCTTGTTTTACTCTAATTTCCTTTTATTAATTTTACTAATTTTAACTTTTTACTGGATGTTTGGCACAGATAGCCTAGTTGCTTTATACCATAAAATACCAAACTAATCAACTAACTTCCACTATCCCTCTCCCTATTTTGATAACCTTGGCCACCAGTGTGTCATCACACCACCACCATATTCCAGCTTTAGGTGTGGTAGTTGTCTGATCCTTTGCGAGGTGGTCTAGATTTTTACACGAGTAACTTGTATTCTTTTCTATTCCTTCTATTTTTCTTCCTTGATGGTGTATCAGAGAAAATGGCTTTTTTATTTTATTTTTGCCAATGGTCTTTGTGCCATGATTTTGTCTTTTTTCAAATGTTCTTTATGTTTCTGAATTTGTACCTTGTTCTTTGAGAATTCCTTTTGAATGTCTAACATTGCTGGTTATAGAAAGGCCTTGCCTAATACCAACCATTTTTTCCTATTCCTATTGAGTGTTTTTCTCTATTCCTTTCACTTTTGTTTTATACCTTTTATTTACATTTACATCTTATCCAGACTGAGACCTCAGTGCCATTCTCCATGCTTTTACTCATTCTCTTTCCAAGTGGTTTGATGTTGATTTAGAATTCAACCAGTCAACATAAGTCCTCTCACATGTGGTTGGTAGGGAACCCATGTCTTACCTTGAATGGAAGAATAGAATCCCAGTGTCACCTGGTTTTTGGATTTGAGTGAACCACCATTTTGTATTTCCTCTTCCTACCATCACCTAGATATTGGTTTCCTGGGTGGCTTGGTGTTGGTTGTGTAGTGAGTTTGCAAAATTGCTCTGTCTGAGATGATGGAGACCCTCCTCCTACCCTAGGGAAGTCACGAAAAGTTTGGAAATATGCCAAACTAATATCTAGGACTTAAAAATGCTTGGAAAAATCATGATTTTGGTTTGATAGTCTTTAAAAAAAAAGGGCTTTTTCAGTGTCATTTAGATTACAAATTCTTGTACCCATATTCCTTGCATTTCTCAAGGTCTGACATTCCTAAACAGATATCACTTACTACTGCTTTATTCTTATCAAAAACCAGGTAATTCCACCTTCATCTTTCACTAATTAGATTGCTCACTATGTGTTTTCTTTGTTTTTCTCCTTTTTGTCTTATGATGTAGCTTAGGACACCTTATTGCATTAGCTTCCATCATTTGTATTGCTTCTTTCTGCTTAGATATCTTCCTTTTTTCCTTTATTTCCCTTCTCTTTCACTTTCTTTCTACTTGTCTTCATCTCTTACTTACCTAACTTCTTTCAGTCCATTCTTTCTCATCTTTCAGAGGATTTATTCATATATAACTGTTTCCTACCTTACTCTCACTTTAGTCTGTTGCATTCTTCTAACCATGGTTTCTTTGTTTTGGGGATGTACGTGTTGGGTTGCCTTACTGCTTTCCTGTTTTTAGACAAGGGGGCTCCATTTGGTTTCTTATTCTATGTAACCTCATGGATTGAACTCTCTTTAGTTCATAGTCTTCTTTTTACTTTCTATCATCCTGTTTTATTTCAGGATTGGAGGTGCATTGTTTATGGTGCTACACCTTGATTATGGTCCAGTTGGAGCTGTATTTTTCCTCCTAATATGCCTTTACTCTCTCTTTACCAAAGACTTCTGTGTTATTCAGGCAATTTCTCAGGAATTTTATGTATTATATTATCCATCTTGCCTGATTGGAACACCAGACGATAATTCATTAACCCCTCTTTAGAGTTTTACCACCATCTTTTATATCTTTTCTTTTTTTTGAAGATTTATGGCTTGGCTGCTTGTTATACTTTTATCCCACATGAACCGCAGTTGGTTTTTCCTCATTCTAGATGCACAGTACATTTCTTGGAAGGGAAATGACAAAGTTTCAGATGCTTTCTCCTACATACTGTTTTGCTTCATACTTGTTTCATTTTATTCTTCCCTGCTGGTTGTTTGTTTGATTGACAGCCCATTTTTTAGTATTGTTTATGGTCCCATATATTTTCCACTGTATTTGGTGGATTTTGCTTTTAGGTTACCTTCCTAAGGCCTACTTTTCCACTATTCTATAGACATTTGATCTGCACTTGTCTCTTCTAACATGACTTTTGATGTTCTGAATTCCTTTCTTTTTTCAGAGTTGTCTTGTTTGGGTGGCTGGTTCAGCTGTCTCATTTTGTCTTGACCTTTACTATGTAAATAATGCACAAAGGGGTCTTTTTCCATGCTTATGCTGGGTAGACTCAACCTATTAAGTTATGTTTTTGAAAAATGACATAAAACTAAACACTTCATGAAGTACATTTGGTGTCTTTAGATCCTAGCTAGCAGGCAGTTTTAGTTTTTAGGGAATACTTACATGAAATTCACATAAAACATGGAATAAGAGTAGTGTTAATCCCATTCACTACTGCCTACCATTATGATATTGTTTTCTTCAAGAATTCTTTGGTGTTATATCTGTGTGATTGATCTGGCCATTTTCACACCTCTGGTAAAAGAAAAAAAGCATTATTTATAATTATTCCCTTACACCTGACTTGTGATTGCTGCCCTTAGTCATAGTAATTCATTGCAGATGTATCTTAGTGAGAACCCAGTTCCTGGTGGTTATGCCTTATGACAGTGGTCTGTGCACACACACCATTGTGCCTTCTTATGTGAAATCCTTTCTCTATTTTCTAGTGTAGCATGAATAATCTTACCTAGACTGAAGCTGTTGGAAAGATTTTCCTTTGTGAGTGGATGGTTTCCTCTCACTTGTAAGACTGGTTGGGCACACCCCTCATTTCAAATGTAGTGCTGAAGTGCTACCTGGAGGTGTAATGAGGACACACCATCATAATATTACTATTCTTGGTGGATATGTCAAGTAAGATTAGACTTGGATTTACCTTGGGACACAGATAAGGGCTCCTTTAATTTACCATTAATAGCACTTGTCTCATTTAAATATTTGACTAAAATAGGTTTGCTTAAACCTTGTTCACACTACATATTCTAGTGTACTTCCTATCTTGGCAACACGTTGTTTTACTAATATAATGACAAACATAAATAAAACAAGTGACAGCAGTTGGGAAAGTATATTTCTTGCTTGAAGTGGATGCAGCTTCCACTACATCACTCGAAAACATCATGTCTTGGTTCTTTGAGGGTATGCTCATTATAGTGGCAAGGACCATGATGCCTATGAGAGTGAATTAGACCCTCATTGCATCAGTTGTAATAGCTCTCACCTGTCCTACATTAATTTTTGCCCTAAAAGGTTGGAAGAAAAAGAGGTGCAGTGTTTGAAAATGATTCAAAACATTACTAACCCTGAGGCCCAAAAGTTGCTGTCCACCACGTTGTCTCAAACGTATGCTGATGCACTTCATTCCAGTACTACAGTGGGAGTGCAGATAGATCTTTTTGTGCTTCTAAAAGAATTGTTCTTAAACCAAATGAAAAGTCTTTTCACTTCCATGGTTAAAAAAGTTGGATTTAATGCTGTTTATGTTTTTAATTCAAATATTAAACCTTGTTTTGTTTTACCTTAATTTCCTTTTACGAATTTCACTAATTTTAACTTTTTAGCAGATGTTTGATGCAGATAGCCTAGTTGCTTTGCGCCATATCAGAGAAATCTTTATGGTAAATGTCTTCATTTTATATTCAGAAAGGACAAGAAGGGCTTGCTAGCTTTCCTATATCACTCAGAAAGCTACGTTCTGGGGACATCTTGGTGAAAATATCCACTCCAAAACACAGTGAACTCCTTTTGCATTCAAAATCCATTGGGTATGTACTCATTGAGGTTACTCCCCATGTTACTTTTAATTTGTTGCAACGCATTATTTTTGAGAAGGATTTAAAGAACATTCCTCAGTGATCCTTGCTGCTTTGTCCATCCAAAGTTTTTCTGCAGTTTAATGTGTCTCCACTTGGGAAGGATGAAATAATGCTATCTATAAATGTACTAATTTTGACATTTACCTCACCACATTTTCCTGTCACCATCAAGGCAGGTTATCTGGATTGTGGTGTTCAGTCATAGCTCCTGAACCCTTGCTGGTGTTTCCATTTTCAGCAGTTTGTTTACTCGAAAACATTATGTCATTGTTCCTTGATGTGTGCTCATTGCAGTGGCAAAGATCATGATGCCTACAGGTGTGAAATGGACCCTCATTGTATTAATTGTGGTGGCTCTCTTTTTTTTTTTTTCTTGCCCTAGGAGGGTGGAGGAAAAGGAGGTACAGGATTTGAAAACAGTTCACAATATTTCTTACCCCAAGGCTCAAAAGTTACTGTCCACCACTTCATCTCGGACAAATGCTGCTGCACTCTGTTCCACTGCTACAGTAGGAGTATAAACAAATCACTCTGTGCCTCCAATAATCATTTTTGCCCTCTGTGATTAAGAGAGTTGATAAGTCAATGTTAATGCTTATCTCTGTCCCCACCATTCCTTCAAGTGGCTTTCTGGATTTACTTTCTTTTGCTCTGGTTTCTGGCATTTCCTTGAATTCATCTTCTTCTTGGCCTCAAGATGTTGAAAAATGACTCGTTCTTGACCTCACTCGCTGGACTCTACATCTACTGACAGAAACCTGCTTACTTGATCTAAGGAAGAATCCATGGAGGTCAAAAGAGCTTCTTCTAATAAAGAAAAATGACATGGTCATAAACAAAACGGTTCTCCACCTGCATAAAAATGGTTATATTGATACAGTGGAACTATAGAGGTTTCCATTTGAATATAGATGACATTAAGGATTTGATTGATTCTTACTGTCCCATGTGTCTTTCCTTACAGGAAATGTTTCTGAAACCTGCAGTCACCTTTTGGCAGGTTTCTTTGTGCAGAAATGATGTGGGTTTTGAGGACAGTGTTCCACGAAGGACCCACCCGATCAACTTGAAACATAAATAAGGGAAGCCTTTCTCAAGCAACATTTCGTTTCTGTATTCTTTGACAATGAATAAGGTTACAATACTATGTGGAGGTATGGCATTCTGTAAGATCTCCACTCGTAAGGGTTGCATGACCATTTGCCAAGTTTTATTAAACATTTTTAAATGGACTGGTGATTCCAAGTCTATGTGGGTTTGATGCTTTTCCATTCTTTTCCACAGGAACTTGCAGTCCTTCAAGGCTGTGTCTTGAGTGTCACACGTTTTATTATAAGATTAAAGCCATCAAGGACTCCCTCCTACAGTTTCAAATGGACTTTATATTGGCGACTTTCACATTTTGTATCAGTTGTTGAACTTGATGTTTTATTTAATGGCAGCTACAGACTGCCCTCAATCGTTTACTGAAGTGGACCACAGCAAATAGTTTTTTTCTTCTCTGAAAGTGTTTACATGACCCTTCCCCAGCAACAGGGTATTCACCTGTCCCAAGCTTCATCTCTGTGTAGTTGTGCTTCCTTTGGTCCCTGAAACAAAGTTCTTGGGGCTTATATTTGACCATAAGCTGATTTTCATTTCACACATGGCCACTATGTGTTAAATATACCAGGGTCTTGAACATCCTCCATATCTTCTCTTCCACCTGTTGGGAAGTGGATTAATTTTCTGTGCTAAAGATCTATCATGCTCTCATTCGATCAAAACTGGACTATAGATCTCTGACCTATCAACTGTACAATTTATACTGACTTGCTTAGCTCTTTTTGGGTTAGTTCTCACCCTGTTCTCCTTGATATTCAAAACACTGGTCCATTCCTCTTTTTCATCCATTTCATTCCAATTTTTCTGGATACTAATCCTTGCTGATATTCATGGGAATGAGCTTACTGACACTGCACCCAAGTCTGTCTGGTCTAGTGTTATAACAGTTATGCCTACCCTGTATGTGGACTTTGGTCTTGTATTCAGTGCTTGACTCTGTGCTAGTTGGCTGCCAACTTGGAATGAGCAGATTAATAACAAGCTTTTCCAGATCAAACCTTCTGTTGTTCTTTTTTTCATGACAATCAGAATGAGGAAGTTGTCCTGGCTAGGCTACTCATTGGTCACAGTTTTTTAATTCATTGTTTTCTTCTTTCTGGGACTGATACACAAGTATGTTGTTTGTGTAGCACTCAGGTCACAATAAGCCACATTTTACTCTCTTGCCTTCTTTATGACAGCACCATTTCAGACATGATTTTAATATGGGTTACCACTGCCATTGGACAGCATCATTGGTGATGAGGACATTGTCCACTTTAATTGTACTTTTAAATATTTAAGGGCCATTTGCTTTTTTAATTCTATTTAAGTTTTTAATGTGAAAATTGACATTTGGTTTGTTTTAACACAATAACATTTTACTTGTCCTGCTTTTTTAATTCTATTTAAGTTTTTAATGTGAAAATTGACATTTGGTTTGTTTTAACACAATAACTTTTTACATATTTTAATAATTTTACTTTTATTTTTAATTTTTAACTGGTTGTTTGGTGCAGATAGCCTTGTTGCTTTGTGCCAGTAAATGCCAAACTAACCAACCATAATTTTTGTTCTTGAATTCTAGTTTTTAATGGTTGATATAAGTAAGTAACATTTCTAAAGTTAACATTTTCTTTACCTGAAAATATATTTGAAATAAATACTTATTTCTCTCAACCATCTTCCACCTTTTCATTTTTAGTGACTGTCATTTGTCTAATGAAGAATGAGTCTATGATCATGTACTAGTTCCCACAGGAGTTACTGTACATGAAGGATTTTTCACCCTCTTATTTGTAGTGGGCTCTGGTGATGATTACATCATAGGCTGGGACTTTACATGTTGACAAGTAGGGATGAAGTTTCTTCAAAGCTAGTGAGATACACAGGAAACTTTTTGGTACTGCATCCAAGGTAATAGTTCTTAGTGATGTGGAGAGGTAAGTATTTATCTTAAAATACATTAAGGTTAGGGATATGTTAACACTGCTGTTATTCGTTTTGATATTTTCCTCTTACATGTATCTAAACCTTGTTTCTTAACATTTACTAGAGTTCTGTAACTTAAAAAAGATGGAAGGAGGTGGTCAAGTAGTTTCTCAAGATTCTTTATCAATCAGACAATCAAGTGTTCCAGGCTTGACGGATGATGATGCCCTACAAGAGTTTCCTACTCCTGAACCAAAGAAGAAGGATGAAAGTAGTGCAAAAGTACAAGATAGGAATGAACATTTGAGTCAGAGAACTATAGAAAAAAGCATCTTGGATCAGCCAAAAGAAAATGAAGAATCACAGTCAGAACTATTACCTGTCCAACCAAGTTTTGCTGAAGATAGCTTGAGCTCTACAACTGCACCAGTGTCAGATCAAGCATCTACAGTTACTGAAGGTGGAGATGGGCAGTGCTATTGGTGAGTTAATAATTGAATTGTGTTTTTGTGAGATGAAAATTCAATTTGGCAACCAGTCAAAACAGACAGGGTATAAACGTACACAAACATAGTTTTGATATGCTGTACATGTTTAGGGATGAAACAAAGTACAAATAACTGTATAGTGGTAATTTATTGTGCTGTACAATAATTTATATATTGTATATATTTTTTGGCTCACATGTTTGAAATACAATTTCTTGTGTGTAATGTTTGTGGTGCTTTCAACCTTGTGGCAGATTGCCTTTCTAAACCAGACACAATTTATCCTACAGAGTGGTCTTTCAGTCATCAGGTTTTTTAATGGCTGTGTTCCCAGTGGGGTATTGAGCTGGATACATCTACCACTTTCATCAATATCAAGTTACCTCTTTTTTCTGCTACCTGGTTTCTCATCTTGCCCAAGTTGTTGATATGGTTAACCTGGATTGGACCAAATGGTACATTTATTGCTTCTTATTTGTTTTCTTGTCTAATTTGACTACAAACTGCCCTTCCCTTGCCTATTCCTCTCACTTCATCCCTTATATGTCAACTTTGATTACTGGTAATTCATCCTGCTTTTCCTAATCTCTGTCTTTATGCCTGGTATTTATTAGGTCTTTGGCAAGGAGATATAGATTTTTTTTAAGCACATTCCATTTATTTTGTCTCAGTTACAGTTAATCATCATAATTAGAATGTCTTCCACCTATTTATCTTTGAATCTAGGATTTTCCCCTTTTCGACCCACTGTTCCTCTTATTATGGATTTCCTTACTTGACTATTTGATTATAGGACTGCAGTCTTGCCTATCATTGTTTATCAAGCAGTCTTATCCCAAATGTTTGGTTTTTCCCAGTTTACCTCCCTCATCTTCTTCCTTTAGTTGCATTCCTTCCAGATTCATAGACCTTCTTGTTGGGCAGTCCTTCCAGATTGGGATGTCAGTGTGGTTTTTCAGTGCCTTACTCTATATCTGTTTCCATCTTTGTCCTCCTGTTCATTGTTTCACTGGTCTCTTATACTTTATTTCCTATTCTTTTCTGCCTGTGGATATTATTGGTTTGATGTATTTGGCATTGATATTTCATGCATTTTGTACCAATCCATGTGTGTTCTCCTTTATCCAAATACATCTTTCTTCCCCCAAACTTTGGGATTTCATGAGGAAAATTCTTCCCTCTAACAAATTTTGCTTCCTTTCATCTCCCACCTTTATCCCCAGTCTGATCCAGATAGACTTTTATGTCCAATACATGCTCTGTTGTTATATTGCTTGCACAACTTCCTTTTTTTGCCTCTTTTTTTTTTTCATGTTCATACCCTGGCAACATTCCTTTGTTTGTATCTTTTCTCCTTCCACCCTTACTGGTTGGGTTTGGCTTTTGGTTTTATTGACTTATTCATTCTTTTTTCCTTCTTTCCAGACTCTGTTCCAGGTGTTGATGTATCAGACCCAGACACCTTTTCTCTAACATCTAACTTCCATCATCTATTAAAGGAAATTCTTCAGTCAGGCATTTGTTTTATACCTCATACATTTATCTCTCACTATCTTCATTGATTAGCTGTTTATTCCTCATCAAGGTACCATCTTTCACCTGTTGTTGTATTTTAAACTTTAATGAAACAGTTACTGGTTATATATATATGTAAAAATGGCTGGTTTGAGTGACTGGTTATTTTTTATATATATTTTAATTTCTTTTAGTGGCATGTCTCTTTCTTTCATTAAGGATATTGCTATGTTTGGGAGTATTACTTCTCCAGGTATATTTAATAGATCTCAATTCGATACTTTACAGCCATGATGAAATCATAAAATACAATATACCCATGATTATTAATGCACACTGTTGAGATGGGGTGTTCCACAAAATTGCTAGTAGGTTTTTCCCTCACAATATATTTACTTTATGTTCATTCTGAACCATACTAACCTAGAGACTTAGATGGGTAAAGCAGAAGGGGATAGCTGTCCATCCCTGCTGTCCCTCTAATTGAATAAATTAGAGGAGGTTGGTTTTTCAGAGTAGGATATTCATGGCCTCCTGTTGCACTGTCTGTAGTGTTGGCCTTCCTCCAGTCTTTCCACTGTGCTTTATCCCTACTTGTTCTTCTTGTGGAGTATAGGAGTCTTTACAACTTTCCAGTTCTGAGCTGTTTGGGTGGTGGATCATGGAAGTATCTTTCGGAATGTGATCATACAGTAAACAAAAACTAAAAATTCCATTCATTAGAGAGTAAGGCAGTGAAGTTTTGCTCGTGTAGGTGGTGTGTGGCTCTCTAGTCGTGTACTTCATCTCTGTACAGTGAGCTTTGAATGTTGATGTTACATGCAGTTTTTGTGCAGCTCTATTCAGAGATTGCAGTTGTATATAATTGGGTGGGGCAATCTCCTTCTCTGCAGTAAGCATTGGAAGTTTGCAATGCACTCCAATTTTGTGTGGTTGTCTAGGAGAGGATGATGTTACAAATGTTTATTAATAGATATGCTCCACCTTTGTGCAGTAGGTCCTAGAGGTTTATATTGCACCCAGCTTTTCTGCAGTTCTATCTGAAGGGTGAGATAGTTATATTTTTTATCAGAGGCCATCCACTGTCAAGAGATGAGACTTGAAGGGTGGCATTGCCTTTTGACTTCTGTGTGGTCCTATCTGGAAGATAATGTTGAATGACATGGTGGTTCTCTCTCTTTGCTCCACCTCGAGGAGTTTTGTAGTCTGAGGATGATGATGAACAGTAGGGTGCTAATCTGATTGAGTTTGAGGTTGTTGTGATCTGCCACGTGAGTGCATGTTCTACTACTGTTATTTGGATGTTGGATTCCCAGATGTTAGTTGTAGATTGCATGTGTCTGTTTCTTAGATCTGTTTGCATAAAACATATTTCTGTTGAGGGTAAGTAGGTGTGGATACTTCTCATATCATGGATTGGAGGTTATATTTCTGATTCTGCTTGATCTTTGGATTGCAGTTAACCTACTGTGTAAGGTCTATTGTGCCCTAGCTACTCTACACCTTGGAACACATCAGTGTTTTCTTTCCCCTACATTACTGTCTGTAGATGTTTCTTTTAAGTTTTTTCTTCAATGGGATTGAGATTATGATATCCTGTGGTTTATTTTCCAATCCAACCATTTTTTTATTCTTTTTGGTTGTGCAGCTCCCTTTTTCCACCTATGCATGTGACTTTTTTTTTTTTTTTCACACTGGGAGCAAAGTATACCTGATGCAGAAGTGACTTTCCACATATGATCCTGTATTATGGCAATTTCAATTCTAGGGTGTTCTTAGGAGGCTTTAGAAGAATGCTTATTTCTGTCTCTTACATGGGTCCTTCCACTTATTCAGTGTAGAATTCTAGCTGTATATGTGAGAGGAGGTAACATATCATTTTGGAAGTTATAATTTTTATTTATCAAAAATGTATTTTCAATAGGTACCTACCTCTATTCATACTTTCCATCCTTTCTCGCAACTGAAAACCAATGTTTCTTTTTTTGCCTAAGCTCAGAGTGATCACAATTATTATGGTGTATGTGGCAGTGCAAGGCTTGTGGTGTGTGAATAAAGGTTTGAACACACAGGGCAGCACTGAAAGAGAATAGCTGTCTGTGTGTGCATTGGCTACATGTCAGAAATACGTTTTCACTGCAGAAAAATTATAAATTATTAAGTATTTATATAGTGTTAAGATAAATCATATAAATAAATATTATGGATATTGGTGAATATTGATCCTTCATAGATATTATATGTAGATGTATTTATTTATTTCTGCAACATCTTTTAATGCTTCATTCCATTTAATATCTCATTATTCTGAGAAATTATACTGAATTTATAATGTCTTTGTGTAACTGGTTGATCAAATTTAATAGTAATATTGTATTATTGAAAAGAAATTATGGTGTGCAATAATTTTACTAATACAATTTATTATGATTAGCGTGCTCAACTCATAATCTGCTGGTTGTTGGCTCAAATCCTTGTAGAAACAAACAAGTTTGTTCTTTTAGCTATGGGGCATTATATTGCAATGGTTAATCCCACTATTTATTGATAAAAGACTGGCCCAAGAGTTGGCAGTAGGTGATGATGACTAATTGCCTTCCCTCTTGTCTTTCACTGCTAAATTAGAGACAGCTAATACAGATAACCCTAGTGTAGCTTTATGTGAAATAAAACAAACATTATTAAATGTATGGTTATCAGGTATTTAACACAAGAGAAATAAAAAATTGGGAATTTAAAAACTTGCAAAAAGGGATTATAATTAATGTAACCAAACAAGGCTGGAAATATGATATACATAATTTACTCAGATTACAAGTACTTATTTTAACTCTGCCAATATAATATGGGTTACCAGTATAGGGCCTAAACAATGCAGTGTCTAAAAGTATATTATACTCATATCAGTAATCATTCTCATTATATTATACTCAAAGGCTATATGCTGAAAATAGACAAATCTTTTTGTGCACTCCTCTGTATCACCCTTCTAGTTGGATGTAACTTGCACCTCATGGTAGCAATGACAATGTACTATTTCAAATTTTAAAATGTTGGCACTTCTGAAAGTGGAAAAGAATCAGTCTACTGTTTCTCTCTCATTTTATAATATGGAAAACCTATATTCATTAATGCGGTATGTTACAGTTAAACAGGTTCCTTATTCCTCTTGTAGTATAATAGTATAGCCATGCCAACTGAGCTTGAGAAATCATCTTGTTCCAGAGAGAACCATAACATCTTAAAGTGTCTATGACAATAAAGCCATTGATCAACATGTTGATTGAGCTTTGAAGGTCATTACTGGCCTTTAAGGTTGTTTTAGAGCCAAATCTGCCACTGTAGTAGTATTTTCTATTGCCTTGATTATCACAGAAATATCCTCATTTAGAGGATGAATACCCTTGAAACCCATGTGATGCTATATGAGCTCACTTGGTGGTCCCTCTATGTACTTACTGACCAAAAATTAATTGTAAGCAGTAGGTAATGTGGTCATGAATGTTGTCTTTTGCATTTGCTGTTGATTCTCTTAATGTTTGTTTTCATTCTTTGAACCTGGCTCTGTGTATTTTTTGGTGTGTTTTTTTTTTGCACTATGACAACATTGTTGCTAGTAGTTAACATGGCTCAGTAATTGAGTGACTTCTCATCTCAGTTGTTTAAAGGCTTATCTACTTCAGGAATGGTCCAGATCTTTTTTTGTTGCTCTATTTAAATAATAAAATATCACCTGCATCACAGCACCACCATTATATGATAACAGTTAATGTGTATTCTGCTAATGTATCTACCATTACATTAAGAAACAGTCACTGTGTGAGGAAAACTCAGCCTAAATGTAGAGGTTCATATACTGACATTTAGTTTCATTGGAAAGGATGAAAATTGCATTTGGATACATGTCACCACTGTAGTTTACAACACCCTCAGCTAGTGCATGGAGTTTCAGAGCAACATCAGCATAAGGTTACAATTATACTTTAAATAACACAGATGCTATAAAACAGCAGCAATGTTTAATGGTGTACAATAAATATTTAAAAGCAAAATTATTCCCAGACTCTGATCTAATAAAATATTTCCTCAATAATTTAATTTATAAAGTTAAAAACCATGAGACTTAAGAACAGTGTCTAGAATGCTCCTGGCTGCTCCACCTAACAGCATTGCAGCTCTCTCTGCTGGACACCTTTCAACATATGCACTTCACATTACCATTGTTGCTAATAGCCTTGTCCAGTGCCTGGGCCAGTCAACAGACATTCAGGTGTACCCTGTAGAGATCATCTTGTGTAATCATGAGATGTTGTGACTGATCATCATCAGAATTACCCATGTTTGCTATCTCGTACTCCTGCATTTGGAAGATGACCAGTAGAGATCAAATTGCTGCAGTCAGTGTTTTTTCTAGCCATCTATAACCTTTCAGTCCTTATTACATATTGAGAATGTTGATAAGTGTCCTCAGTGTGGTGCTAGTGCCTAGAATTATAGTAACTATAGGAATTTTACTAATTACAAGTGCTGGTCCAGGAGAAGATCACTTCTTGTCCTTGCTTAAGACTTAGACTAAATACATATCTCAGCAGTTGCTTTCTTATTTTTACCAAAAGCTCTACATGGCTTCATAAAATACTCTTTTATTTTCACAAAGTATAAACTTTGCAGTACAGAAAATTAAACTTAATATAAATCACATCAAAATAAACTCCTTTTTAATAATGACCAAAATATAATGTATTAACCTGGTAGATGGTGTGAACTGGAGCCAGCACACAAAGATTTTAACTAGCTATACAATACCTGCCTGAAAATGTTTGTACATTTTACACAAATAAAAAAAAAGATATAACCTAGCAGGTTTTGAACTGCTATACTAATAGATTGTTTTATGAAGAAAGAAAATGTTCAGTACTGTAATAAGTGACATACTTTATTAAGTATATAGTGTTATCTATTAGAAGTGAGGATGATCATTTTCAAGTTAATAATTCTAATACAACTTTAGTCCTTGGTGAAAAAGAATGCTTTTTTAAGTTTTAATGCTCTGTGTCACCCCTTTCTTTTTTAAAATGCAAACAAGATGTAAAGGTGGGTTGAAATTTATTCTTAATTATTTTAGTAGTTAAAATGTGTAAAATAAATACAAAAACTTTATTGTACAGTAACACCCACTTTATTGGTTCTTTCATTGCTCTCTATATTTAACACAGAATGTGTACTGAGTATCTTGTGTTTTGATCTGTTTAAATATTTCATTTATTTTAACTTATTATACCTTTTCTTGATGGGAGTTTTTATTATCTCATGGTATCATTTTTGTTATAGAACATAATTATATATCTATTTTTGTTATTTGAAATTTATGTAGCTTAATTCTAATATTTTTAGTGGCAGTGAAAGAAACCTAAACACAGTTGAACTTCAGTGTGCTGGGTGCCTAAAATGGTTTCACCAAGAATGTATTACACATCCTATTGGGTAAGTATTCATCTGTTTAATATGAACTTATAGTTATCACTGTGCACCTTGTGCGGAATTCAAATGTGTTTGTGAGGCTTATATGACCACATTTATATGACTTTGTTTATACAAGGTTTATATGAAATTAAATAACACTAGTTATCTCAAAGTATAAACTACCAAAATATCAAACTAGCAAAGTTACATCTATCTAGAAATGACATAACTAAGTTACAAATTTATTAGGTTAGATTAACAAGCCAGTCTGTTGAAAGCTCATTATTTTCAACTGTTAAATGTTGACAGATAATTCAGTGAATTTTTCTGACAAGTACTTAACTTCTATACATAAGAAAGTATGTATAGAGTACAGAAGCAATTACTATGAGGCAATTCAAGTCTAATCAATTTATAATGGGAGTACTTGCATTTTTGTCTTAGCCTAACCATTGCATATAGGATATTTAAGATAACTATGCTTTATGGTACTTGGTAATGTGTATGAATGTGACTGAAATTAATATAAATAATAATTAAAATATATGCCTAGAACTACAGTGGCTATAGAAATTATACTAAATATAAGAATATAGGTCATTTTTACAGTGTAGATTATTATAATAGATGTTTTGATTACTTTACAAGTTCTTTACTTCATATAGGTTGAAAATGTTGTGAAGTTAACTGTATGTAGGCAAAAAAGCAGATTAATTGATGTTACTCCGGTGTGATCTTAGGTGAATGTGACGTGATTCTAACTCCTAGGATGTTCAAAGTAATAGGTAAAGCCAAAAAATGAGACTATGTTACATGTGAAGGACACATTTTTAATTCTTCCGATAAAACCTATATCAGACATTCAACAAATAGCTTCTGAAATTGTATTCACAATTTAACTAATTGAATTTTATTCTATAACTGTTAGTAGTTTTACTGTTGGTTGGGAATTTTCCAGAAGAGAGCATATTGTTTCTGATATAATAAAGTCATTTATCCATTATTTGATTCCATAAACTTCAAATCAGGAAGAATAATGTGTATTCAGCTGCTCCAAGAGAATCATTTTGTGGCTGTTGTTCTAAAAGGATCTATAATATGTGAAAGTTCTTGTTTTATGGATGTGAAATTCAAAACTAAATTCAGGTACTTTAGAATATGACACAGTTAATTCAAAAGATGGTAATGGTTTCAGCTACATTATCTGATCTAAAGCAAGATCTTTAGGAATAAGCAGACAGAAGATAGTCCACTTATCAAAGCTGAACAGGACAAGCAAGTTATCACCCAATCCACTCTGTATTTCACCTAGATAATCCACGTTACCAAATTAAGTATCTGAGTGGTGGTAAGTTTGATTCGTCTTACAATTTTGCTGTGATAATAGCCAGTGTAAAAGGTGGTTTTGATTAGCTGAGTGTTCTTATACTGTTGAGTAATCTTAAAGCAAAAATGACCTTTTGGTTACAAAGCCATATGAGATACTCTCTAAGAATTTCTTTGTGTTAGCACTGTAGGAAGACTTGTTTCTTCTATATGTGTTGGTTACTGTGGGTGATATTTTGCTTATTTTTCTCTTGTATCTTAACATATGGGGAGAGGGTTCATTTGAGGACTAGTGCATCCTAAGACAAGAAATTAGTTGGGAAACTGATCACTGTTAGTCACAGCTTTTGACTGATAAAAGATTTTTGAAGACATCCAGGCCTAGTAATCATGTACTGAAGACAGCTTGTGACCAAGGAAGATAAAGGAGTTTCAAATGAACAGAATGGCAAAGAACAAATGGTAGTCATAATGGAAAATGAAATTGTTGAAGAAGAGGGAAATCCTTAAAGGACCATCTTTGATTAGCCTGAGATATTGCTTTATTAGGTCTTCAATTTTTGTGATACTTAGAAACTTGAAATTTCATTATCTAATAATTGTGTTGAACTTGTTGTTTTGGTACATCTGTTTGTAAAAGAAAAAAAGAGGCCAGTTATAAGAATACAGATACAGCATTACTCTGTTTTTATTACTCTTGGAGTTATAATTAAGTAAAAAAATAACAATATTCAAGTTTTTAAATTCTTGCTGAGTTTTGATAATACCCCAGCAAGTAGTTTAAAACACCTTTAGAAACTTTAGAAAGTAAATGTGTGAAAGAAGAAAAACCTAAATTTTAATACTTTAATAGTTCTTTCATCAGAGAAATTAAATGACATTTAACCACATCTGACAGTATATTTTAGTATTTGACCACTATCTACTCAATCCTTTGGCATATTTTTGATACTAGTGAAATACTCAATTATGTTAGCATACATAAAGATATATATTTTGGAAATAAATTTGACTTAGTAATTTCCACAGAATTTTTAAAGTATTAGAATTTAAAAAAAATTTTGATTTAAGACTTGTTTCTTTTTATCTTGAATGTGCTTGACAGTTGATATCTTTATTACTTCTGCAGGAAATGTGTTGCTTTTATGTACAACTATCATTTCTTATGCAAAATCTGCAATACTTCTGGTTTTGAAACTTTTACCAAAAAACAGGCAAGTAAGTATAAGTGTTCCTTTCTAAATATTTGTATTGAACAATTGTTTAATAAGCAGTTATCTAAATTTAACTGAAGGTTAAACTTGAAGTTATTAAAAGTGCTACAGTAAAGTATAGACAGAAATTATTAGTACATGTTATATGTTGGAGAGGATAAATAAAAATGCATTAGTAACTGTAAAGAAATCTAATCAGTTGAGAATGTCAGTGATCTTATTCATAGTGAAATAGAGACACACTTGGTTTTGTGTTGTTCCTCTGAGGCTGCAGTTGAGGGAAATCCTCGACATTTTGGAGAGAATTTAGATTCACTTTTTCTTGTGCTTTCTTATAGTGTTTTGACTCTTTCAGTCTCCATGTGGAACAGAGGAGCTTACAGGTTTGCAATGCTGAAATTTGGGGTTTGATTCTTTATAGTGGACACAGCAGATGGCCCAGTGTTGCTTTGCTCTAACAAAAAATCTGACTAAATGTTTCAATCAACTGTAATCAACACAGTCTTTAAATTAAATACAAACAAAAAGAAGACCACCTTGGGATAAACTGTCTTTGATTTATTTTTTCAGGTGATTCATCAAGAATGTGGCATTTTTGGGTCTTTTCCCAGTTGCTTTTGAAAGTGTACCTTACTTGGTGGTTGAAAGGTCTTGGAGTAAATCTTTAAGGTTTCTCTCCATCCAAAGACATTGTGGTTCTTGAAGGGAGGTGGCATCTCATTTATATGAAGAGACAGTTATGCCTTATTCATTCGTCATGGTTGTTGGAACTTTGTGATTTAGCCTACTACCATCAGGTGGAAGTGCATTCTGACTTTCATATAATACTTTTTCTCCTCAAATTTAGAGGTTTTAAGGTGGAGTTTGTAATTAACCTAAATAGATTCATGTCCTCTTGTGAGACAGGATAAGTCTACAGACTTACAACTCTAAAATCCAGTGTTTTGTTATCCTTATATTACACTTTGTTGGAAGACTTTCAGGTTTTTCAACTTCTTTGATGAACCATTGCTATCTTCTGCATTGGTTCAATTGTCAGTCTCTACAGCCCTGTTGTTGTTGTTGGAGTTTCAAATTTCATTGGATCCTACAGGGAGTTGTAGTTCTATTTCCTCTTCATTGGTCTTGAACCCCTGGTATATTGGTACCCAGAATAGATTCTGCTATATTCAAGGGTCACACTGCTCAGTTAATTGCTGCCAGTGACACCAATGATTATTGTATGCCTTCAAAACCTGTGGAGGAATGTTTCAAGAATTTCTGGATGCATGGTAACCTTAGCCTCAGATCCAGGAGCACTGCAGATCTGTGAGTCAGGATCAGTCAATCAGTTCGCATCTACACCACTATTATCCACCCTAACTGAAAGTTTTCAACTACCACAGATTCTCAGAATTTGGAACTTAGTTCTGGAGCTTTCAGAGTTTGGTTGGTCTAGGGGTAGTGAGAGAGTTGTTCTAGTCTTTCTTTAGTTTTATTCTTGTTAGTTGTTGGGCTTAAAGAAACAGGAGATTGGTGTCCAGTAATTGATGTTTCTCGTCACTGTCAATGCCTAGATTCTCCATGGTTCACCAGATACTCATTCCTCACTATGAGTTGTTATTTTTTACTGCAACTGTGAATGTCCAAGTTCATTGTAGTTGTCTTTTTCCTGCACATTGCCATAATGACAATTCTTTGGTGATATTTTGTTGTTTTTTTTTACCAAGGAGACACTTAATTCAAGGCTTTTTTTTGTTGAATCTTGGACCTCCTTTCTTGGGACTATTTTTATCATATCACCCTATTAGTTTCATATGTTACACAAGTGATGACTGCAGTAGTAGATCAATTGTGTCACCCAAAATAGATTATCCCAGCAAAATAGATGCTGCATCAAAAGGTTATGTTGGATTGACTCTTGTTTTACAACTGTGATTGAAGAGTTGTCCTCCCATTTAATCACCAAACTACTGGCAGTTTGGTTTCCAGTACTTTATCTATGGGCTTTGCCAATAGATGCATTTCTTTGGGAAGGGACAGGATTACAATAGTAGACTTTTCTTTCACTTCATATTTTTCTCAGAATACTAAATATTAATTTTTCTAACTTATTGTCAGGTGCTGTTGATAGCATCAGATTGGTTGCTACACCCTGGTTTTTGCTTCTGTGGTACCTTCTGGAGTGTTAGCCTTTTCCACTTCCTCTTTGGTCATCTCTGTCTATGTCAACCATCATTTGACATTGAACACTCAGCTAACCAGAAGCTCAAGCTTCAAGCATAGAGGTTATGCAGTTTTTTTGTACAACAGCAAGGTTTAATTTCTAGAATTGATATGTATTTGTCTTGGTCTTTGCTCAGTTCCGCAATGAACATTTCTCAATGGAAGTGATACACATATTGACAATGGTGTATTGAGAGGAGGCTGAACTCATGTCAGAAGTGTCAACAAAAACTCTGTAGAAATGGTTTTTTGCACCTTCCGCAATTGCCCTGTATAAGGCAGTCTTATCAACAACTGTTTGATACTTGTGACAAAATATTCTTTAAGTCCCCAGTAATTTCTGGATTGCTCAAGTTGCTTTGGGTTATTTGTCCCAAACAACCATTCCAGTTTTTTAACTGGTATATTAAGGTTATGTTACATGCCCTTTCTCAACACCTATTTGTGACTTGATTCTCATATGCTGTGTATAACTTTTACCTGAGGGTTTATTTTATGTTGTTGCTAACATACAGACATTGTTTGTCATAGTAGTTTGTGTTGTTTGTCCACAGACTACTTTATCATTCTTCTTACCCAAGACACTGTCAAACAGAGAGGGGGATTTATCCTTTTCACTGATTCATCTTATCACTATTTCTCACTTCTGTGGTTGATGAAATGTTTATTGTTGTCATGTTCAGTGAGGATATTTGTTACCCATTCTAATGCTTTTAGAGATGCTAGACAACAATTTTTTATTGTGGGTTTTATTTAAAAGTGAGGAATCTTATGTGAGTCATGTCTAATCAAATTTGTCATTTATATGCCCTTAGTGGCCTGGTGGAATTCCCCCTTGTGGCCATTGTGTGGACTGAAAGGTGGACCTCTCCAAATACTTTTATCTCATGTTACTTGCATGTTCTGGCAGCATCTTCATTTGAGAGTTTTCATCTACCCCCTATCTTAAGTATTTCTGCCAGATTACACAGAGAGATGAGTGTTTTAATTGCTACCATTCAAGGTCTCTTACCTCATTTTTAGAGGATTCTACTGTATGGTGTGCTTTTAGAAACCCAGTTCTGCATTAGCAACCAAAGATTCAATGTTTCATCTAATTTGCAACAGAAATTTGCAATGTAGAAATGAGGTGTTCTATCAGATCATTCAGAGGCTGATCAAGTGGTATTACTGTACTTTGCTGGACTGCCACTCCTGAGCTATCAGGAGTAAACCATAAGGGAATTTTTCCCATCTTTACCAGTCATTGGGTTGAATAAATCGTGGTCAGTTTGCTTTTAAAAATTTAGAGAACTCATTACACCTATTGCAGTGTTTCCTCAGGACTTGTCAACACATATTATCCCTCCAGATTTTACTAGTGGAGCTAAGGAGTTTAAACACACCCAGTTTTTCGTCACTGGGGTAGTAGACAAAGGCTTTTTCTCTAGAATATTTCAGTTAATTTCTCTGCTCAGAGACCAGAGGGAGTGAGGATGAGTGTTCATAATTCCAGATATGATAGGTTCTGTTTACTCCGGTTGAGTAATGCATATACAATTCGTTCATTCTGAACCTATGGTATTACCAAGGTTTGTCCACTTCAGTGTTGCTTGCCTTGTGTTTGTAATTCTGGTAGCTCAGAATATAGCACTCTTAATGCAATTAAGTATGTATATAGATTGTGGTCCAATTACCCTATCCACCAATCTAGCTATCTGATTGGAATTGATCCTGGGTGGTTGAGACAATTTTTCCATGTTTCAATAATTTTGGGGGCATGTGGAATAACCTTGTTCACACAGTTGTGGAATGTGAATGTGTTCATAATTCCAGACAGCATGAGTTCTGTTTCATTTGGTTGAGTAAGGCACATAATGATCATGTCATTCCAAGCCTGAGGTGTTGCCTTTCAGTCTGTTTAGTGTTGCTTACTTTCTCATTGTGATTTTGTTGGCTTGAAGTGCATCACTGTATGGATATGGGTTGGGATATACACTCATAATTACACACACACACACACACACACACACACACACACACACACACACACACACACACACACATGCAATGGATTGAGCCAGTCTTGCAGAAGTTATAACAAATCTGGAGAATATTGCAAGCCATGTAGAGCAAAAGGCAATTGAATGAGGTATAAAAGACTGGAGATACAAAGGAAGAAACCCTGGCAATTGAGAAATAGTTATAAGTGGAATTAAGTATTGTTGGAAATTCATTTTTGATTTAAGAAAGTGTTACTATTTGTTACTGTTTAATCATATGCTTATTTTCATTTATTATTATTATCTCTCAAAATTAATTTTCTGTCTATTTCTAAGCTAGAAACAATATGTTTAAGGGTAACTAACTAAATAACTTTTAGATTGTATTTACTGAAAATATGTTATTTCAGTTTATAGCTGGATTTGTTTAGAGATCTATTATGAAACCAAATATATTTGAACAGGTTTGGTTTTTGATTTGATTCAACAACTTTTATAATCATGGAAATAGAGATTCAATGAATCATTCATAAAAAAAAAAAACTATGTACAAACCTTACTACTTCTGTTCTTGATATATTTGGATTGAAGTTCATTAACTTGTTACTGTCAATCTTGTAAATAAAATTCATTAGTTATGAAACTGTACATTTTGTTTCAAATGTTTTTAATTTTTGATATCATTTATAGATGAATTTGACATATTTATAAAATTGGAAAATAAACTAATGTGATAATATATTTGAGATTGCCTCAATGGAGATATAGTTTCTCAATCATTTTTTATTTCTTTATATTTTATTGTATTCTGAAAATTGTTTTTATTTTAATTTATGATCTTTCTAGCTTTAAACAGTTTCCCCCATGTTACAGTAATTGGAAATAATTGTGGAAACACACGAGTGATACATCTACAGTAATATCAAAAATGATAAATGGTAACTAGATGGGACTGTATTGTACAAAACACTGGTATTTTATATGTTAGCTCTTTACACAGAGTATCACACTTTTTCCTCCTAGCATGCAGTTTATTCATGCATGATTGTGTAATATTGTTGCACATTTATTAGTCTGCACAGTTAGATAAAGTTAGTTGACTTTCTTAGTTTTTATATTTGAAAATGAAGAGGAGTGAATGATACCATATGAACTGTACCATGTCTAACATGTAGTGCTGATGAGATCCTTTGCCAAATATAAGTGATTTTCAAACCAGCTGGGATATGACAGACATAGTGATGGTTGAAATGTTATGTACCTTAAAAATTGTTTAAATAACAGTTTTAATGGAACTGGATTAAGTTCAAGTGTCATTTTTATCAAGTTTGTCTTACTACACTGAGAATTATTGTAAGGATGTTTAACACTAATTTATGTATTTTAACACCAAATTGTCTACTATTATTATTTATTTATGTTACTTGAATTATCATACTTGTCATTTACAAGAAATGGCTAACTGGTATGCTAGTTATGTTGATCCCAGTGCAGGTCAAGCAATCACAGTAACATTGGGAAAATAGTAATTGTAAGAAATTCTGCATGTAAATAAAAAATAATGTATAATAATAAAGGAACCAAACAATATCTGATGTATCCAGTATTGATGAGACCATTCACTCCATAACAAAGCTCATAGGTAATAGAGTATCATCAAGGTTATAAATAAATCATTGACCTTTTTCCTATCAATATATCATTTCTTCACATTTGCTTTAGCCTTGGATCAATGCCTTGAAGGAAGATAAATTCCCCTCTCTTAATCAGTTATGTTCATGATGGAACAGAACAATGCATCAGAAACCACATATACTTATCAGCATTGAAAGTTTTTATCAGTTTCTTATAGATCACTGATGGTGTTAACCAAGGTACAGTCCTAATCATGTACTTATCCTCCACACTGCCTCACTCTATGTGTTGTTTCTTGATTATGATATTGTTCTTTTTCTATTATAAAACAAACTCTCGATTGTTTCTCAGTAATTCAAATTTGGACACGTGTAAAGAGCATGCATACTGCATTGGTTTTCAATTAGCTGTAATCTAATATCTATTTCAATCTCTTAATTTGGTTATTTCTTCTTGAAAGAGGATGGCTAATTCTTGTCTTGTTTGGTTCCTTGAATTAAACAACCTTCTCTCACCCACCAAATGTGGGTTCCAACAACAGGCCCCTTCTCAGTGTGGATTCCTGTATTGTGGTGAGGGGACCTCCCAGGGAAGGTTCTGTTCTTTCAGTTTACTTCCTCTGTGATCTAAACATCCACCCACATGTTTCCCATGCATGGTGACCTATGAAGGGGTGAAGAGGATCCTGGTGGTTGAGGAGTCCAACCATAACACATCACTTTTACCTTGAATTCCTGTAGACGGACAGCCTTGGGGTGGGCCCTCATTGGATCAATCGGCTGGTTCACTTGGTCTAGGGTCAACCAAGTACCAGTGTTGGATGTTCTCAACAGGTGTAATGGACATTGTATCTGATGCTGGTGTTTGGGTATAGTGCTCACAAAACCATGGCATTGCTGCAGTGTCCTTATTTGGCATTGTAGTGAGTCCCCTCACAGGGCTCCATGGTGGGTGGGGTCAGTGGGAGCAGAAATAATTTTCTTTTTATTATGGATCCTCCAAACAAAACCTGAATAAAATAGTGAAAAAATCGTCATAGGTTAACGGGCCACGTATTGAAGATTCTGAGCAGCAATCTTCAACATCTGTAACACCTGTACCTCACTTTCTTATACTACAGTCTCTTTCAGACAAACCTTTAGGGCAGATATCTCTCTTTTTCATTCAAATGAGACTAGAAGGACTTATTGGTTCTCCAAAGTCAGTGAAGAAGCTTTGCTCTGGTGATATTGATGGAAACATCCACATCTAAACACTGAACTTTTCTTGCATTCAAAGGCAATTGGAAATATATCTACTGAAGTTATGCCTCATGCTACATTTAACTTGTCGCAAGAAATTATTGTGGACAGAGATTTGAAGAACATCCCTGAGTCAGAGATTCTCGCTGGTTTCTCACTCAAGGTGTTTCTGCAGTGAGGCGTATCTCCACTCGCAAAGATAGAATTATAATGCAGACCAGTGTCCTCATTCTAACATTTACATCACTGCATACACCTACCACCATCAAGGCAGGTTATCTTAATTGCAGGGTATGGCCATACATTTCAAACCCTCCCAGATGTTTCCAGTGTCAGCAGTTTAATCACTCGAAGACATCATGTTATTGTTACTTGACGTGTGCTCATTGCAGTGGCAAGACTCTCATTGCATCAGTTGCAATGGCTTTCACCCATCCTACATTCATTCTTGCCCTAAATGGTTGGAAGAAAAAAGAGGTGCAGTGTTTGAAAACAATTCAAAACATAATTTACCCTGAGGCTCAAATGTTGCTGTCCACCACTTCATCTCGGACATATGCTGCTGTACTTCATTCCACTACTACAATGGAAGTGCAGACAGATCTCTCTGTGCCTCCAAAAGAATCATTCTCAAACCAAATGAAAAGTGTTTTGACCTCCATGGTTAAAAAAGTTGATGAATCAATGTCAACACCCATCTCTGTCCCTCACATACATTTCAGCAAACCCCAAGATCCAATTCCTTTAGTTCTGAGTACGAGCATTTCCTCAGATACATCTTCTTCTTCGCACTCCAAAATGCAAAACAATCATTTGTTTACTTCCTTAGTTGCTTGAATTTTCCAACAACAAAGATTTGTTCAATCGACCCATAGCAGGATCCTTGGAGGTCGACAGACCTCCCTTGAATAAAGACAAAAGAGAAAAAAAAGACGTAGTCATGAACAGAAGGACTCTCCACCCAATTCGCCTACACATAAATAGAAATAGCCACCTTGATACAATGGAGGTTTGAGGTTTATGTTCTAATCTGGATGACATTAAAGCACTGATTGCTTCCTACCATCCTGTATGTCTTTCTTTACAGGAACACTTTCGGAAACCTGCTGATACAGTCACATTTTAGCAGTTTTTTTCTACAGAAATGACAGCCTGTGTGGTAGACAAGTGCATGGATGGGTGGCATTAATGGTTGATCAGCATGTGCTCACCCTGTCTTTGCCACTCGGCACACCCTTGGAGGCTATAATCATCACTGTTTCCTTTGGTCATACCATCACTGTTTGTTCTCCCTACCTTTTTCCTGAAGAGACCTATGCTTAATCAGACCTTGATGCTCTCATTAGACAGTTGTTGTCCACCTTTCTAATCCTGGGGGACTTTGATGGGTATCATCCACTCTGGGGAAGTGCTGATATTGATCGGAGGGGTTGCTCCATGGAGTGTATGCTCTCTGATCACAACATATTTTTAGTATTGGTTTTTTATACATATTTTTATGTGCCTAGTCAGTCTTTTACTGCTATTGATCTCTCAGTTTGCTCCCCTTCATTATTCTTCCACTTTTCATGAAGGGGAGACAATAATCCACAAGGCAGTGACCATTTTCTGATAATTTTAAGAGAGATTGTCCGTGGTCAATGCCACCTGACCTGCATGCTCCTACTGAATCTAGATCAAGCAAACTGGCCCTCTTTCACTGCTCTCACAGAACTTGATCCTGCCATTTTTTATTAAACCATCAATAGACGACTATGTGGCAGCAATAACTGACTGTATTATACAGGCAGTTGCTCAATGTATTCCTAAAACCTAGATACATTTTCCACAATATTCTCATCTGTAGTGGAATCCTACCTGCCACATGGCACGGAAGACTCAAAAACAGGCCTGGAATACTTTTTGTAGGTATCCCACACTCTTGTACTGCATCGCTTTCCAGCATGCCCGTGCACATGCTCTGTGTGTTAGACGTCAAAGCCAGAAGGACTCTGATTATGTTCACAACCAGCATATCTTCTACCACCAGTTCCAAAATCATATGGGAGAAGATTTTAAAGGTCAGTGAGCAATACAATTATGTCCCCCTATTGATCGTGCTCTCTAATGGCCAGGAAGTAACTGATACCCGGAGCATCGCCAATACTCTAGGTGAAAGGTTTTGCCAGGTATTATGCATTTCTGCCTCATTCTTCACCTTAGCTGTCAAGATTCGGCCAAAGTGATCACCTCTTTTCTTTTGAGCTGATTGTTTCTATGACTATAAATGTCTCTTTACACTGGTGAAACTCAAACTTGCCCTTCATCAGTCTGGTAGTACATCAGTCTGGTAGTACATCAGTCTGACCTGATGATATGCACTATGAAATACTGTGCCATCTATCTCCTGCTTCTCTTGCTATTCTTCTGATTGTTTTTAACTGGATCTGGCAGGAGAATGTCTTTCCTGATGCCTGGTGCCAGGCTATTATCTTGCCTTTTTCCAAGCCTGGGAAGGATCCCAAGATTCCTTCAAACTACCATCCAAATGCTTTATTGAGCTGTCTCTATAAGACGTTAGAGAGGATGGTTAATGCCTGTCTTGTTTGGTTTCTCAAATCAAACAACATTCTCTTGTCCACCCAATATGGGTTCCAACAGCACTTCACCTTTTACCACCTAATTTGACTTGAAATGCGAATTAGAGAAGCCTTTCTCAAATGACAAAATCTTGTATAAATATTCTTTAACATTGATAAGGCTTATGATACAACATGGAGGTATGGTATTTTGTGAGACATCCATTTATATTGGTTATGTGGCCATTTGCCCATTTTTTAATGGACAGGCGATACCAAGTTCGTATGTGTTCGACACTTTCCTGTTCTTTTATACAGGAACTTGGAGTCCCTCAGAGCTGTGTTTTGAGTGTCACATGTTTCAGTATAAAGATTAATTTCATCACTCATTCTTTCTCTCTCTAAAACCATTTGCATGTACTTTTGCTGCCAACAGGGTATTTACCCTGATCCTGAACTCTGTATCGGTGAAGTTGTGCTACCTGTGGTCCCTGAGACAAAGTTCTTTGACTGTAAGCTGACCTTTATACCACACATCAAGCAGCTTCAAGTCAAATGTACAAGAACACTGAATGTTTTTTGTGTCGCCTCTTCCACCAGTTGGGGAATGGATTGATGTTCTGTGCTAAAGATGTTTAGTGATCTTATTTTCTTGAAACTAGACTATGTGTCACTGGTCTATGGCTCTCGCAGGACCTTGGCTTTGAAGATGCTGGACCCCATTCATCATCAGGCACTTTGTCTCTGCACCAGGGCTTTCTGCACTTCCCCAATTCAGAGTTTATACACAGAGTCTCATGAACCTCCTCTGTATCTCTGCTGTTTGCAACTTTATTACTGTATACTTCAAAATTTCTTTCCTTACCAAAATATTCCATCTGAGGTTGGGTTTCCCTTCCTTGGTCATGCTTCTTCAGAAGAGACAATCTACCATTACTTCTTTTGGCTTTTGTATCCAGGTGCAGTTGGATGAATTGGGTCTGTCTTTGGATAGCATTCTGTATCCACTGGTCAGCCCATCCCACCATGGCTTATTAGAGTCCTCAGATGTGACCTTTCTTTAAATTATCTGAGAAAAGCAGACACTCCCGATTGGAAGTACTAACTGTTATTTGTTGAACATCTTATGAACCATTCTTCCATTCCTATTTATACAGATAGTTTGAAATCAGGTGGCTCTGCATGCTCTGTCATGGTTTGTTGTGGTTCAGTGGTTGCACGCAGAATTCCCTCTGCAGCTTCTGTGTTACTGCTGAACTGTATGCCATTTCACTTGCCCTGGATCTCATAGAAGCTGAGCAGTTCTAAAATTGCACCATTCATACTGACTTGCTTAGTTCTCTGCTGGACCTGGAATTGCTTCACATTAGTTCTCACCCTGTTCTTGCTGATATTCAAAACTGACTGGCCCATTTCTCTTTAGCATCTACTTCTATCCAGTTTTTCTGGATATCAGACTGCAATGGTATTCCTGGGAATAGGCTTACCAGCACTGCAGCTAAATCTGTCTTCTCTGGCACTAACACTGCTGTGTCTGTTCCATGCATGAACTGTGGTCCTGTTATTCAGGGCTTGGTCCATGCCAGTTGGCAGTTGGAATTGCTTCACATTAGTTCTCACCCTGTTCTTGCTGATATTCAAAACTGACTGGCCCATTTCTCTTTAGCATCTACTTCTATCCAGTTTTTCTGGATATCAGACTGCAATGGTATTCCTGGGAATAGGCTCACCAGCACTGCAGCTAAATCTGTCTGCTCTGGCTCTAACACTGCTGTGCCTGTTCCATGCATGAACTGTGGTCCTGTTATTCAGGGCTTGGTCCATGCCAGTTGGCAGTCGATTTAGAGTGAGCAGTGTGAAAACAAGTTTTTTCAAATAAAACCTCATATTGGACTTTGGCCGTCTTGCATCTGTAAGGATGAGAAAGAAGTTCTAATTAGACTGTGCTTTGGTCACAGTTTTTTAACTCCATTTTCTTTAATCTGGGAGTGATGCACCAGTGTGTTGTTTGTGTAAAAATCAGGTCACAATAAGCTACAATTTACTTTCTTGTCGTTGTTACGACTCTGAATGGTGGCACCATTTTAAACATGTTTTGTCCCAAGGTTTATCCATAACTTTATACAGTGTTATTGGCAATGGTGACATTGTCCACCTTAGAAATATTTTCAGTTTTTTTAAAAACTGCCATTAATAATTTTAATGCTATTTATGTTTTTTAATTTATACATTAGACCTTTTTTATTGTGATACCCTTTTAAGAATCAAAGTACATCTAGTTCAATTTGAAATTAGATACTGGCCATAATGTCAAATAATTCAAAACCAGGCCAACTTCAGGTGACTAACAGTGCTGCACAAACTACTTATTAGTTATGTTGGAGAGTTATAATAATTAAAACTTTGCTATAAGTCTTTTAAAACTTTTATTACTTCACTTTCTGAAAATGGCCATAAAGTCAAATAATTTGAAACCAGGACTGGAAAGGCCAACTTCAGGTGACCAAAACTATTTTTTGAACTTACCCATTAGTCATCCTGGTGAGTTATAATAATTAGAATTATGCTACAGAATGTCCTATACTACTTGTATCACTGTAGTTTTTCTCTTACTGCTGTAGACTAAATGTAAAAATTGGATTTAATGTCAATTGTGTTTTTAATTAGAAAATTAAGCTTTGCCTTGTTTTACCTTAATTTCATTCTATGAATTTTAATAATTTTACTTTAATTTTAACTTTTCACAAGGTGTTTGGTGCAAATAGCATAGTTGCTTTGTGCCATAAACCACCAAAACAACCAATCAATCAACCGACAACAGCCCTCCAACATAGACCTCCTGATTTGATTTGAAAAGTCAATTAGGGAAGCCTGTTTGAAGCAACAGTATCTTGTTTTTGTTTTTTTTACCTTGAAAAAACTTGTTACTACATGGAGGTATATCTATCTGAGAGTCCTCCACTCATGAATTGCATGGCCATTTGCCCATTTCTATTAAACATTTTTTAATGAACCAGTGATTCCAAGTCCATGTGGGTTCAACACTTTCCCATTCTTTCCTACAGGAACTTAGAGTTCCTCAGGGCTGTGTCTTGAATGTCACACTTTTCAATATAAAGATTTATGCCATCAGTGGACAATATTCCCCTACAGTTGCAAATGGTCTCTACGTTGACAACTTGTACATCTCATGTCAGTTGTCGAGTATGAGGTTTATTGAGTGACAGCTAAAGACTGCCCTTAATTGTTTACTGAAGTGGATTACAGGAAACAGTTTTACCTCTTATTACTCTAAAACCAGTTGCATGCATTTCTGCTGCCAATGGGGTATTCATCTCAATCCTGAGCTTTGTCTTTGTGTAGTTGTGCTTCCCTGTTGTTCCTGAGGCAAAGTTCTTGGGGCTAATTTTTGATCATAAGCTGACCTTTATTTCAGCAGCTATGAGTCAAGTGTAACAAGGACACTGAACATCCTGTGTGTCCTCTCTTTCACCTTTGCGGGAGCAGGTCGATGTTCTATGCTAAAAATCTATCGTTCCCTCAATTGATTGTAACTGGACCATGGGTCTCTGGTATATAGCTCTACCAGGACCTTGGACTTGAAGTTATTGGACCCTGGTCACCATCAAGGCTTCAGTTCTTCACAGTGACTTTCCTCACTTCTCCAGTCCAGAACTTCTATGCTGAGTTTCATGAACCTCCTCTACACTTTTGCCATTTACAGTTATCTTTACTGTATGCAGCAAAATTTTGATTGTTACCCCAGCACCCCACCTGGGGTTGTGTTTTGTTTTTCAGTGGGCCATGCTTTTTCAGAATAGATGTTCTGCCATATCTTTTTATAGCTTTCATATCCAGGCACAGTTGGCAGAACTTGGCTTGTCCTTGGATGGCATTGCTGTCTGCACTGGGCAGACCATCCCACAATGGTCTATTACCATCCCCAAATGTGACCTTTCTTTTTGTCATCTGAAGAAGATTGATACTCCCAATTGGAAGTTCTGTCTTCTATTTGCTGAAGGTCCTTATAAATGAGAATGGAAGGATGGTTCAAAATCAAGTGACTCCATGGGCTCTGTCATGGTTTATTGTTGTTCGGTGGTTGCACACAGGATCCCTTCTACAGTTTCTGTGTTCACTGCTGAATTGTATGCCATTTCTCTTGCCTAGGATCACATAGAAGCTATGCAGTATATGAACTGTACTATTTATACTAATTCACATAGCTCTGTACTGGCTCTGGAATCACTTCATATTAGTTTTCACCCTGTTCTAGTTGATATTTAAAATCAACTGGCTCATTTCTCTTTATCATTCATTTCTATCCAGTTCTTCCAGATACTGGGCCAAGTTGGCATTCATGGGAACAAGTTTGCTGACACCACAGCTAAGCCTGTCTGCTCTGATGCTTTGGTTCTGTATTCAAGGCTCGACTCTACATCAGTTGGTGGTTGACTTGGAGTGAGCCACATGATGACAAGCTTTTCCAGATAAAACCTTCTATTTGACTTTGGTTGTCTTCCTTCCGTAAGGATTGATAAGTTGTCATATCTAGGCTATGCATTGGTCAGAGTTTTTTAATTCATAATTTTTTTTAATCTAGACTGATGCACAAGTGTTGACCTCAAGTCACAATAACCCATATTTTATTGATGTGTTGTCATTACAGTTGTGAGCAACAACAACATTCTACACCCATTTTTACCATGGGTTTACCCATGATGTTGGGCAGTGTCATTGGTGATGGTGATGCTGCCCACCTCAATTGTATTTTTAAATTTTTAAGGGTCATTGGCCTTTTTAACTCTGTTTAAGTTTTTAATTAAAAAATTGAATTTTGTTGTGTTTTAATCAGATTCCTTTTTATGTATTTTAATAAGTTTACTTTTTTACAAGTTTTATGGTGCAGATAGCCTGATTGCTTTTTGCCAATACATGCCTACCTACCAGCCACTTTCTTCTTGGCAACAGTTTTCACATAGCTGACATGCCCATTGAGGCCACTTCTTTCTAATGTTTATCTTAATGTTTGCAAGGAAATGCTGGAACCTGTATTTTAGTCAAGGTCATTGGCAAGACCTGTACTTGGCTATTGTCTATTAAGAATGTGTCTGGAGATATAACACCACTTTTTTGTGAGTTTCATTGTTTTTACTCAACCACATCTATTTATAACAGTGCCAGTTTCATGCACATTTTTTAGAATCTTGCTTGTAGCTTTTACTTATAGATGGATATCTTCACAAACTTTGATTTCTACCTGCTAGTTATCCAGGATTTTAATCTTTTGAGTCATCACTGGGTCACACTAATACCACTATTGTGTATAGAATGACTACCTTTAATTTTATAGTTTGTACATTTGTATGACAATTTCTGATTTATTTTAATAACCAGTCATGATGCATACTATTGAAATATAACTGTACTTTGGTGCTGTTCATTTGTACACAAACACATGACATTCGTGTAGTATTTGCCTTTTAAATTCTTTCTCTCTTTGATGAAAGAATACCTTTTTTTTCTTTGTTTCTATAATTAGTGTCTTTGCTGTATATGGAATGTTTTTTATTAATTCTTGTTTCAAGAGATTTGTATTCTAAATAATCATATTTTGTGATAAGTACTGATTTTGCCTTTCATTATTTTTCACATATATTTTTGAATTTGAACCATGTAAATTTCCTCACATGACCTTGTACTGGACAGAATTAGTATTGTAGCTCATGCTTTGTAAATTTCAGTTTATAATTTTTTTGTAAGCTTCACACTGTATATTAATGCAGCTTATAATTTTTAATAATAGCTTCCATTTTTAATTTTTAAATTGTTTAGGTTTTAGTCAAATGTGTGTCACATCTATCGCTAATCTCCTGCAGCAGAATATAGCTTCTGGTTCTGCTAGGACTATGTTTTCCAAAGATAAGGTAAGTTTTGTGGTGAATATATTATGTTGAATTGTGTAATACCAATATCAGATTTCTGTAATGATTATTTTGGAATTAGCATGTATAATATCAAAATATGGGCTGGAATTTTAAAGGCTTTAAACTTTTGTAAAAAATTATTGTATCTGATGTTAGTTCTTGGGTTCCTAATCAGTTTTGATTTACTACTCAGTATCAAGTTATTTTAAGTATGTTGCAGAAATTTTAGTTATTAAATTTTAGTTTATTTTAGTTACATGCCGTATATTAGTCAGGAGGTTATCACTTTTTGAAAACTTTTAACAGCTGACACCAATGAAGCTACAATAAATTAAGATTTATGTTATACTAATTCACTTTATTAGGTTTGAATTAGATAGTATCAGTGAGACCTTCAGCTGCAAGAAAAGGCCGAGTGGTAATCATGATTGGACTGTGAACCTGAAGATTCATTGTAAATGAATCATTGCTACAAAAAAGTCTTTTTTTATTTATAAGAGTGAAAATAAAATCTCATTATTCAATCAAAAAAGAGTAGACCCAAAAGTGATGGTGGATTCTGTTAACTCTCTGTCTTCCCTCTACTTCAACAGTTCTAAATTAGAGACAGCTATGCATAAATAGCTCATATGTACTTTTCCATGGGATACTGAAACAAATAAATTTGAAGAGAGCAATGTCCTGTTAAGTCAATGTACAGCCAAATGATCTTTACCATACATTTACAGGTTGTACAAAATTCAGGTGCTACTTCATTCTTATCAATAAACATGATTTATTTCAAATATGTGAATCATTTGAAAGGTCCTTGAATCACTTTAATATGAATATATGTATTAACCATAAACTAGACTTTTCCTTCATATTTAATATATGTTTTAACTCTTAAAAAATGTTAATTTGTGGGGCTGCTAGGTGTAAAGAAGATTGAAATTATTATCTTGGTGAGAATTTTTGAACTTTGTTTTAAATTAGCAGTTCAAATGGTGTGAGGCAATAAGTAAGAAGATCACAAAATTGCAAAGTGCTCACATTTATTTGCACCCTTACTTGAATTTAATGTATTGTTGGGCTCAAATGAATCATTGAAATATAAATATATATATTTGTGCCATATCATGAGATTTTTTATATACATGCAATACATTACTGTTAAAGTTACCACCACAAATGTTGAAACACATTGTTGATTCTACCTACAAACTGATTAAACCAAAAAGTATACAGTTTACCATCTAGATAGGCCTCTCATGTTTTAATATTTTGGTTATATGCAGCTGGTAATTTTTTGGATCTTAGTCTTAATACAAAAATCTCCTAGACATCTCAGGCAAATATAGTATTTGATTTTTTTTTGTTAAATTGACAAAGCTTATAACAATGATGTTTATTTATATATAATATTGAATATTATTCTTTCTTTAATAAATTTTGCTGTTGACTGAAAAGTTATGCATGTACCTTGTCCTAATCATCTTATGCTGATATAAATTTGTTTTTAAGGGATGGTGATACAAGAAAATGTTCTTAAGATTTTGCATTAGTGCTCAGTGTTACATCAAATAAGGCTCATGGTGATACTCATCGTATTTGAAATTTTAAACTAGTACGTGTGAAATAATTCTTATCAAGAAAATAAATTTTTCTTTTCCATTAATATCAATTGAAGTTGCACATTAGAAAAAATGTATAACTCATATTATACGAGTACATTTTAAAACCTAATATTTTAACTAATTGGGTTTTAATTTAATATTGTTCAATAAAAAATACACACTGGACAGTATTTGCATTAAAAGTTTATTTGATTTTTAAGTTTCCAAAACACACACACACACACACACACTTTATCTTACACTTAGCTTTAACCCAATGAACATTTCTTTTCTTTGCTCATCCAATAATTGTGTTATGAACCTTATCTCACTTACTTCATCCCTTATACCTCACTAGATTTCCTATAGCAAGTTCAATGTTGTGATTATCTCAACCTATATTAATGCTCCACCTATACAGTCTCCTAATATAAGCTCCCTGTTATTATTTCCCATTTACTTTTCTTGAAAGCAGAATGTTATGATAACAGTTTTTATGCTTACTGTGGGTTTCTCCTATGTGTTGTATAACACATCTTGATGTGATTTTTTTTACCCATTTTATTTGGTTTTGAGTTCATTGTCTTCATTTTCCCTCTTGGTGTGAATTCCCTTATGTGGTGAGGGAACCTCCCAGGGAGGGTTCTGTTCTTTTAGTTTACCTCTTCTGGGATCTAAACATTCACCTATGTGTCTGCTGTGCATGGTGACCCATGAAAGAGAGTAGAGGATCCCGGTCGCTGAGGGGTCCAACCCTAACACACCACTTTGGCCTTGAATTCCTGCAGACAGGCAGCCTTGAGGTGTACCCCTTTGGGTCATTCGGCTGGTCCACTTGGGCTTGGGTCAACTGAGCATCAGTGTTGAACATTCTCAGCAGGTGTTATGGACATTGTGTCTGCTGATGTTTGGGTATAGTGCTCAGAAAACCCTGGTGTGGCTATAGTGTCATTGTTTTGCATTGTAGCACATCCCCTCATAGGCTTCCATGGTGGGTGGGGTCAGTGGGCACTGAAATATACTCCATTTCTTATGGATACCCCCATCCAAGAAAAGAAAAAAAATCATTGGAAAATACCAATCACCATCACAGTCAATTCCATGCTTTGATTTCCCCTTATGCGTTCATTATCTGAGAAGTCCTTAGGTCAGGTATTAGAGGGGCTTGCTGGCTTCCAGTGCTTTGGAGACATTTTAGTGGAAATATCTTCACCACAACACACTAAACTCTCTGAATTCAAAAGAGCATTGGGGATATACCTATTGAGGTTACTCCTCATGCTACTCTTAATTCCTCAAGAGGAATTATTGTTGAGAGGAAATCTAAAGAATATTCTCAAGTAAGAGATTGTCACTGGTTTATCTAGCCAAGGCATTTCTGCCATACTTCATATCTTTATTCATAAGAGCAGAATAATGCTGCCTACTGATGTTCTGATTTTGACGTTTACATTTCCATGTTCACCTGCCATTATTTAGGCAGGTTACTTGAACTGTAAGTTGCGACCATATATTCCAAACTTCTCTGATGTTTTCAGTGACAGCTGTTGGGTCATTTAAAATCATCTTATCATGGTTTTTTGATGTATATTCATTGTGGTGGCAAAGACCATGACACCAATAAAAGTGAACTCAAACTTTGTTAGCTGTAGTGGTTCACGCCCTTATTTTTATTCTTACCTTGAGTGAAGGAGGAAGAGGTGTAATGTTTTAAAACAATATTTCCTACCCAGAGGCTCAGAATTTATTATTCCCTCCTCCAACTTGGATATATGTTGTTGCACTCCATTTTGTGCCTGTCTACTGTGGGACTGCAGACAGATATCTCCTTGCCTCCAACATAGTCATTCTCCAAACATGTAAAGAGTCTTTATGCCCTTCATGGTTAAAAGAGTTGGTGAGTCAACGTTTACTCCTATCTCTGTTCCAACCAGTCATTTCAGTGGCTCCCCAGATACAGTTCCTTTGATTCTGGCATATTACATTTGTTTGTTTCCATTTACTTTTTTGGCCTGGAGATGCAGAACAATTATTCATTCATGTCCTCATTTGCTGGTATCTCTGTCTACCAACAGAAACCTGCACACTTGACCTACAACAGGATCCATGGAGGTTGATAGACCTCTTTCTAATAAAGAGAAATGACATGGTTGAAAAGAGAAGAGCTCTCTGCCCAATTTTTCTTCACCTAAGTAAAAATTCCCACTTTGATAGTGTGGAACTCTCAATGTTTCTGTTCTAATTTGAATCACATAAAGGTGCTCGTTGATTCTTATCATTCTGTGTGTCTTTCCTTGCAATAAATGTTTTTGAAATCTGCTAATACAAGCATGAGATACATTTCTTATGCTTTCAAACCACATTGCTTTTTAGCAGGCTCCTGCACACGTTTGGTGGGTAAGTTGTCAATGCCAGAAGGAATCTTGGATTAAGTTCATAACCAGTATCCTCTGTTACCACCAGTACCAAAATCATGAGACAAGAACTCAAACTTGCTCTTTATCAGTCAGACCTAATGAAAAATATTTACTACAAGATGCTGTGCCATCTCTCTTCTGCCTCTCTAACTATTTTTCTGGTTGTTGTTAAACAGATTTGGTAGGAAAATGATTTTCCTGATGCATTGTTCCTGGCTAATGTCCTTCTTTTTTCTAAACCTGGGAAGAATCCCAAAATTCCTTCAAACTATTGTCCAGTTGCTATGATGAACTGTCACTAATATCTTAAAGACGATGATTAATGCTCATCTTGTTTGGTTCCTTGAATCTAACAACCTCCTCTTGCCCACCAGTTGTGGGTTGCAACGACAACACTCCACCATGGACTACCTGATTTGACTTGAAATATCAATCAGTGAAGCCTTTTTCAAGTGACAACATCTAGTTCCTGTATTCTTTGATCTTGAGAAAATTTATGATACTACAGGGAGGGACAACATTTTGTGAGACCTCTATCCATATGGGTTGTGTGACCATTTATCTGCTTTTTTCAAAAAATGTGTAATGGACCAGCAAGTCCAAGTCCATGTAGGTTTGACACTTTTCTTTTTTTTCCCTCAGGAACTTAGAGTCTTGAGAGGCTGTGTCTTGAGTGTCAAACTTTTGAGTGTGAAGATTAATGCCATCACTAGATAACATCTTCCTACTATTGCAAATGGGCTCTATGTCAGTGTATCCACATCTCATGTCAGTTATCATTGATGAAGTTTATCGGGTGGCAGCTTTAAACTGCCCTCATTCATTTATTGTAGTGGGCCATAGCAAATGGTTTTATCCTTGCTTTCTTTTACCACCAGTGATGTTTTTACCCCAATCCTGAGCTTCGTCTTGGTGATGTTCTTTTTCCTATGGTCCATGAGGCAAAGTCTTTGGGGCTTGTCTTTGACTATAAACCGACGTTCATTACACATCAACCAGCTATGCGTCAAGTGAACCAGAACACTAAACATCGTATGTGTCTTCTTCTTCTACTCTGGAGAGAGGATTGATGTTCTATGCTAAAAATCTATTGTGCCCCTATTTGACCAAAACTGGACTCGAGTTTCTGGTTCTGCCAGGGCCCTTGCCCTTGAAAATGTTGGACACTGTTCACAATCTGAGACTTTGGCTTTGTGTGTGGGCTTTCTTAACTTTTCCAGTTCAGAGTTTGTACACACCAAGTCTTGTGAACCTCTTCTACACCTTTATCATTTTCAGTTTTCTTTATTCTATGCTTGAAAATTTGATTCTTACCACAGCATTCCATCAGTGTCTTCCTTTGTATGTGGTCCATGCTGTTTGGAAGACATCTCTTCCATTGGTATTTTCGGTCTTTGTAACAAGCTACAGCTTGCTGAATTGGGACTTATTACTATCCCCACCTGTGATCTTTCTTTGAGTTACCTGGGGAAGATGGATGCTCCCAATTGGAAGTATCATCTTCATCTTGCTGAATATCTTTCAAACCATCCATATTGATTTTACTTTTATTTTTTTACTAGGTTATTTGGCACAGATAGGATAGCCTAGTTACTTTGTGCTAATAAATGCTGTACAACCATTCAACTGACTGCCATTGTGCAAATAATGGATGGTCTTCCCAGATGTATGGAAAGAACAGGACCAACCTATACAGGAGTCTGTTTGTAATTCCAGTTCAGAAATGACTCTTTGATGTTTGATTGTGTTGTGGATGGCCCTTCAGTTTGGTCATTATCTTCATTTCAGTGATCATGGCAAGCATAAATTCTTGTGCCATTTATTTACTTAGTTTGTTCCACATCCTCCTCCAAATTCTGGGGTTACAAGGTGTTGCCTTGCATCTCAGGTTGGGGAAATGAGATTACTGTTTATAATTTCATGCAAAGTAACCTCTGTTTTATCAGGTTGAATGAGATACGACAGAGCATATAATTCTGAGTTGAATTTGTTGCATTTTGTGCTTCTTCAGTATAAGGTTTTCCACTTTTGTGTTGCTTGCCTCCTTTTTGTAATTCCAATGACTTGACATGCAACGTTTTGTAACTTTCTGGTTTGGTTTCCAATAATACCATATAACTAAACAAGACCAAATATAAAGCAGTTCTCCTATCTAGCCACTATGCCTTGGACCTAGATTTGTGTGTAATTCCAATGATAAGATGTGGAGCTTTGTCTGCCTGTTGGAGCCTGGACAAATTTCTGTTCTTCTAATGATATAAGGATTTTGCCTCTGTGGCTGGTCGTCCTTTACCACCCAAAAATCACATTTCACATTGTCTGGGTGAAGAGCATACCTGTTCCAGAAGTGCTATTACTATATCTCATTTTCACATGCATCATTTTCTATGCTGACATTTACTGTATGTTTTTACCCTTACTGACCCTTCCACCTTATCAATGTGGGATTTTATCTAAAGCATGAACAGAGGTATGTTTTGGAAGTTAACACATCCTAATAGTGAAAATATATTTCTGATAATACTTACCTCCTCTTACACTCTCCCACCCTTCCTTCCTACAAAATGGTTGGTTTTTGGGCCTTCTAATTTGGACAATCTTGAAATGTGAATAGTAATTAACAATGGAGAGCTTATTTATGGACCTGGAATAGGAGAAAAATGGTTTGTAATTGGTGAGAATCACAGGATTTAACTAGCTATGTTAAATATAATTGAGTATAAAAGCCAGAGCAAGTGAGGTAATATTCATATCGATCCTTAACTTAATAACTTAGAATCTAAGTGCAATGCCCCCCTACAATCTTGTTTCTAAGATGTGCCTGGCAATGGTCAGTTAAAAACTCTTTTTCTTAACCTGAAGATGACGTAAGAAGATTGAAGCTTTGTTTTGTACTTTATTCTAATTAAAGTTTTAATTCCCATACTAGTCAATTTAGAATATATTATTAGCATATCAATTATTTATTAGTTAATTACAAATGTAATACTGGGTTCTCAGCATTAAAATATCTTTGTCTCTAGATTGTTCACATGTGTGGTTACTTTCTAGTTTAATATTTTTAAACACAATGCTCCAACTAAAAATTCTATGTTTTTGACTACTAAATGTTTAATAAACTAATGGACTTGAACATTTATTGTTGGACAGGTAAGTCGTGTAGTTAAGTATAATTAATTGTGTTGAAATATCATCTGAACTTTTGCTGTGTTTTTACACAGCATGAAAAGTGGAATAATAACTGTAATGATATTCTTCTAAGACCACCAGAGTATTGAATAGTATAAACTGTGGTAAAACAAAAAGTATTACTGAATTTTGATGGGTTTTTTTTGTTACATATTTAATCCAATAAAATTATATACAATTGGAAAAAGTGGAAGCCAACTGAACATTTAATAAAATGATAAATTTTCAATAATAATTAAAACATTTTACAGTATGTTTACACAAAATAAACAATTTCGTTTAAAACATTTTAACTGTAATTTTATTGTCTAGTGGTGAAAAATTATAAGTGTTAATATACAACTTTATTTAAATTATATTCAATGAAAAGATGTGGAATAGATTCATTACAGTTAACTGACATTACTATTTGTGCTATATTTTTGTTTATTAGTGCCTGGTACAGATTAACCTAGTGTTTCCAGTTCATTATAAAAAAAGTTCCTTCTCAAAAAAATGGATGAAATACAAATTAGATACTATAAAATATTCAGAATTTTGGCTATCACCAGTCAAATTAATTACCAAATGCTTTTCAAATTTGCCACTTGGTTTGCTAAATTGTAATCATGATATGCTTGTCCCTGTAATGTGTTATGAAAAACAAAATATTACAAAAAAGCTTGTTATGGAGGTGTGTGTTATCAAAGTTTATTACTCATAACTTGTGAAAAATGACTTTTATAGGCTAACAATTTTTAATGTTATTGTGAGTTGTACAAAAATTTAAGCATCTAGGCTAATAGCTTCTTCCTTTACCACTGTAGTTTTGTTTTCACATATGCAAAAAAACAAACTTAAACATTTGCTGAATAAACTATATACTTCAATCTTTCTTAATTATATTTTAGGGATGTTTTATTTTTGTCACTGGATAATGATAAATCTAGTTAAAGGGCATAAAACATAAAGAAATAATTAATATAAAATGCTACAAAGATAATTGAAATATTTATATACTTATCAAATAATGGTTATTACACTAATTTTAAAGAATACACAAGTTAATAGATGGTGTGACTTAAAAGACGTGAATGAATAAAATTCCTGTTAGATGTTTTTAGAAATAAAAATTAAATACTTAAACTACTGGTTTGGGTTGAGAAACATAAAAAAAAAATTTTACATGTATATTTTTCTCTACAAGTGGGTTTTCATATCATCAATAAATAGTTAAACATTACAAGGAATGAAAACTGATACTTCTTAGGTGATGTTTCTTTAGTACAGAGTACCTGTCTTCACTCAAACTAAAACATACATAATGAGCTACTTGAACATTATGAGGATGTGTTACTGTCATGAAAGTAAAAAAAATTAATTGGATTTTGAAGTTGGGAACTTAAGCTTTTAAAGGAAATTATTTGTTTGAAAATAAATCTTAAATTCTATTTTAGTTAAATAATTTTAATTTTTTATCACCTTTTATCGTTAAAAAACTAGATCTATTGCTGTGAAAATGTTTCATCCCCAGGGAAACAGATGGGTGTATTGTTTTTAAGTACCTGAATTTTAACTGTAAAATATAAGTGTTATGCTTAATGTGAATATTGTAATTATAGAAAGTAATACAGATATTGAATTTATTGTTGCAGCTCGTGGGGTTACTGGATTTATGATCTTGTGTAGAATTATACATTTATTTTTATTTTTTAATTGTCATTAACTTACAAAATACTTGCAGAGCAGTAAATAACAGAATGTGTTAAAAGTGGCTGTATTTTTCTCATCATTGTCAGCTTCATTGTGATTCTAGTTTACTCTTGTATGGACCCATAAACTGGAACATCAGACCTACTTGCCATGCCTACATGTTACATCCTTTCTCACAAATTACCAGTAATTTTCTCTGATGTTTGACACTGTATTATTCATAATCAATTCAAATCCATAGCTTGAATTTATCAAATTATTTAGTATTTTGTTTGTTTTTCTACAAAGTACAGGGTGTTTGAAAAGTCTAGAACCTTGGGTAATCTAATGAATTTTGCAGATTATTTTTCACATACTATCTTTGTAATTGAGAACAAGTTTGATTTACAGCATGATTAATTTGAACTTCTTATTCTCTGACAGTACCATAATCATTTATCTACTTGCAATTTAGAAAAGCTGAAAATCACCCATGGTTTCAAGCTTTTCTAACCTTAACTAACCTAAACAGATTCTTATTTTTACATTTTAGCTACTTTTATGTTAATAAATAAATAATAAACATGAAAAACAAGAAATAAATTACTTACTTCTACCTTCTTTGCTGTTGATTGTTAATGATACTTTACCCTACTTTTGTTATATTAATAGTTTAGTGCACTAAATAATTTCTATTTAATTACATAATATGTCAAAAGAGATAGAATAATAACATGCAAAAAACAGACAAGGTTTAATAACTATCACAATTTTTTGGTTTTCTATCCATGCAACAAGAGCTATTACAAATTCATTCAAACTAGTTAATATGTTTCCCATGGGAACAAAGCTTTACTAAAAAAGAAACTGATATTTAGAAAAACAAAGAAATGTAATACTTCATTTGATAGATCAAAATCTTGGCTTTCTATTGGTTGCAAACGGTATGGTATTAACCATTTTGCAATGAGCTCTATAATATACACAAGTTTGTCTACATATTTGCACATGTTAAGTACTTGCACTACAACTTTTTATACAGTATATCTATCTACACAAAATTTGGTAGAGTTTTAATAACAATTACAAGTATCTTGTATACAAAAAAATCAGATTTTTAATGATATATTTTTGCTAAAGATTTGTTCATGAAAATAGTCTGTTTTGTTACTAGTCTGAGTGCAGTGCAATTTCATGTTAAAATTTAAAAAAAACATTGTTTCAAAAATTATTTGCATAATTTCTAAAACCTCCTCAATATATTTCAGATGTTTGTTTTCAGTAAGACTATATTTTGTTATTTTCTATAATGTAACTACATGGGGTCTGTCACTTAACCAATCTCATAACCATCATAAAAGAAGTACGAAGTAAGTATAAATTTTCCTTTTTTGCACTTGAATGACTACATATTACATCATATTATCTATGTATCTTAAGTTTTATAATGCTATAAAATAAGCATGTATATTTTTTATTGTTTTGGCTTTCCAGTCATGCATACCTAACATTACATAACTTGTATTGAAGAGGTGCATGTGCACTTAGGTCATGTATCCAGTAATATAAAACTAACCTTTAGTCATCCCTGTCTTGATTGTGTTTTAGGGGATTAATATTTTGTGATATACAATCACATATTATACATTATATGTACATATAGATTATTACTATATATGCAAAAACGGCTCGTTTGGGTTGAGAAAATATTTTACGTAGAAGAGCGAATAACGTCTTTGTGAACCTGACGATGACTGAAGAAGGTCGAAACATTGTTCGCTCTTTTCTACGTAAAATATTTTCTCAACCCAAACGAGCCGTTTTTGCATATATATTTCTCTACAAGTGAGTTTTCTCGACATCACTGATTATAGATTATTACTGTTTAGAAATAAATTATTAAACTTATATTTTCTTAAAATACAGAACAATCAAGAAGTAAAGCAAACAATTATCTCTTCTTGCTACAGCGTTTGTACTCGGTTGTTGTTGGACATAGATTACCAACACTTTTAAAATTTTCAGAGGAGGATATCAGGTGCTGATTTATCTATTCAATGACTATAAAAAATTATACTTTGAGTAATGATCATTTTATAGTTAGTAATATGAGTTAAATATCATACTTATTGGAGGGGTGGTGAATAAACTAGAGAAGAGGGGATGCCTAGAGAAAGAGTCATATTACTTGCACTAGGAGAAATTCAGGATTTTTTTTTTGAAGTTATGAAATGAAGAGCATATATCTTACATACTATTAAAATATGGATTATTAGTATGATTTTATGCTATACTTATTGGTATAACATAAATAAAAAGTAGTTTAAATTTTGTATGTAAGTCACTAAAATCCTTGGGACATGCAGTAAAGGATGGCTGTGCAGAGTAGTACTATAATGTACTCAACATCAACTCAATATAGTGTTAGTATAAAACTACTTTAAGTAAAGCTTAATGTAAAAGTATGATCATCAGTAGTTTCTTATAAAATTGTTCATGTTTAAAAAATTATTTTAAGAATAGGATTAATTAATAAAGAATTTAATTTAATTATTCTTAGAAAAAATATTTTAAAATTGTGAAAACTATTAGAAACTACCTCTTGTATGTAGGTATTAATAAAAGGACATCTGAATGGGTTTTTATATCTATACTTAAAAATATATTTAGTTGTGGTATCTTAAATCATTCAAAAATAAAATAGACGTTGAAAATAAAAGTTTTCAGGCTTTTATGAAACACTGAAGAAGTTCACAAAAATCAGCTTACAATAACATAATTTGTACCTGATCTTGACCAAAGATTAAATTTTATTTATGAATAAGCTTAAAATGCATGATTATGTGTAATACAGTTTTACTGTTTGTTACAGTTGGTATAATATTGTATATTTGTGTTTTCAGGTTTTAATAATTGTGTAATACCTTTTTCTAATGTTAACAAAATGATATAATTTTCCAGTGATCTCTTTACAATATTTATTCTGTTAGTTCAGGAACTTCTTTGAAGTTTTTTTCTTGTAACTCGTGGTTTTATAATCTGCATATTGTTTGAACATTATTCATATTGTGATTATGAATATCATGAAGAATGTGTTTTGTGCTAATTTTGTATTTTTTTTATAATGGACAATTTTCAAAAGCTTCATGACTGTGAACAAATGTTTAAACCTTTGTCATGCTGTTGAGTTTAATCAAATCTAAACTTAGCAGTCATTAATTAAATTCAATTTTTATGACATGTTATTCAATTTTAAGATTACATATGTAAATTATTGAAGATTATTTTGATTCTTAAGTGAAAGGAAATGACTGTTTCCTTTTTTTTAAAGATTATTCAGAAGTATATACCTCACTGAAGCTAATTTATTATAGCAGCTGTTTTAAAGTGTTTGACATTCCACATTTTGCACAGCACATGTAGTTTCAAGGCCTGTTAATTTATTAACAGCTATGCTACTGAAATTTCTTGGTGCTTTAATTTATGCATTTTATTTATCTCAGGTATATAGGTAACAAAATTATTTAATGAACACATGTTTGTAAACTTTAAGGTGCTTATAACAGAGAGTAATAGCTGTCAACATATTGGTAATAAAAATTCTTTACATATTACATGTAATATATTACAACTTATATTCTCATACTAAAGAGAAATATACAATAATATCTGTTATCAGTGTTTTACCAATACAGAACTCCATTATTTCCTATTTATTAAGAAATACTGCAACTTAACTACTTGTGTAAATGAAATATAATCCATAATATAGATGTGTATAATGACAATATAACAGACCTAGCATGGTCAGGTGGGTTAAGGCATTTGACTCCTAATCTGATGGTCATGGGTTTGAATTTCCATCACACTAAACATGCTTGCCCTTTCAGTCGTCAGGGTATTATAATGTGACGGTCAATCTCACTATTTGTTGGTTAAAAGAGTAGCCAAAGAGTTGGTAGTGGGTGGTGATGACTAGCTGCCTTCACTTTTGTCTTACACTGCTAAATTAGGGACAGCTAGTGCAGATAGCCCTTGAGTAGCTTTGTGTGGAATTCAAAACAAACAGACAATATAATTTGATCCAGTAAATATAATCATAACCAAAATTTAATCTCATGTGAGACTATATGGATTTTCTGAATTTCTTTCTGTGCACAGTGAATTTAATGTATTTTATGCTATTTGTATAATATTTAGTTTTCGTGGTTGATTTTTACATTTATTTTTTACTTTAAATTAAAATCAGTTAAAATTTTTGACAGAAATATAATTATTTGAAGATGTGCTGTACCTATTAAACCTCTTTTGAGAGCAGCAAGCAAAATAACTTCTTACTATTGAGGAAAATAGTTGTAAAGAAACTAAACCTTAAATAGGAAATATCAGAAGTAAAAAACAGTAATTGAGAGCATCTTATGCTTCACAAAGGTATAAATAAATATATAATAAGTTTTGCAATTATTTATAGGAAATTATTCCATTTATTGAAAAGCACTGGGAACACATGACAACAATGGCTCGCAGAGTGAAACAAACATGGCATACAACTGTTCATAAAACAATGGTAAGTGTAAAAATTATTGTATTTTAAGTAATACAGTGATTCTCATTTATAAAACTATTTATGTGGATTTCATTAACATGAAAAGTAATATTTTCTAACATTTCTTTACTAATGAACAATGCTTATGAAAATATAGTGTGAACATTGTATATTACTTAAATTAATTGTGCTGTTGCCTATGCTATTTTAACAAATACTAGTTGTGACTGACATTTTGTGTAGCTTCTGCTGGGTTATTGCTTTAGTAAATCTCAACAAATAAATACTCTTAGTGAATGTATTAGCAGATAAAGTATTGTGGTCATATACCTTTTTGTCCCTTAGAGGGGTAAGTTTATTAATTGTCCTTTTAAAAAATCTGGGTCTTGATTGCCAGCAGTGGACAGAGTGACAGAGTGTAGATAACCCATTGTGTAGTTTTGTATAGAAAAAAAGAACAACAACATATAATAGTTTAGGTGTTTACATATTCCAGCTTTCTCATACAAACTTTGTACTTTTGAGATTGGTTTACTGGTACCATGTCTTCACCTTGTAACCTTCTTGCTACAGGAAGGAGGTCATTTTCAGATGAGACCATCAGTGAGAGATGGAGACATATATTCAGATATGTGGAGGAACTGGAGGCTGCATTTGAGGGTGGTCCTTGATAATTTGGAGAGACTTTAGATTGCTTTTTCCTGTACATTCTGTTAGATAAGTTGTTGGTAAGGTTAAGGAGTTGCAATGCCATGTTCAGGAAGTTCTTAGGTGGACAAGGCAGAAAGTCTGCAGTTGCTTTAATCAAACAAAATGTATTATTTTACAACATTGATACTGTTTCTGTCACTGAAAAATCACCTCAGTTTTTAAATGATCTATGAAAAAAAGGAAAAGAAGATTACTGTGGGGTATGCTGTTTTTTATTTGTTTTTTTTTCAGTTGGTCCTTTGAATATGTGATGTTTTGAGGTTTATCCCAGTTACTTTTGAGTTTGCAACTTAATTGATGGCAGAAAGGTCTGGGAGAGATTTTTTTTTTCAATACGTCCAAATTGTGGTTCATGCTGAAAGGTATACTTCTTAGTTATATGAAGGGACATTGTTGGAGCTTTGTGATTTCACCTACCTCCACCAGGTGGACAAAGTTTTCTTACCTCAAATAATTTCCACTCCTCAAATTTCAGAGTTTCATGATGGAACTTGTTGTCCACCTGTATAGGTCTAAGTCTCCTGGCTGGACAGGGTAAGTCTATGGACTTACAATTCACCTTCAACATTTTGTTTACTTTCCCTTCTCTTTATTAAAAGTTTCTTATGATCACCAGTTTTATTGAGTACAAGCTGGGTTCAATTTTCATCTTCTACATTCCTTCCAGTTGTTGTAGGGGTGTTGAATTTCATTGGCTCCTATGATAGGGGTCATAGCTCTGCTCTTGTACTTGAGTATCAATCCCCAACATAGCTCCTCAGTTCATTGGTACTCAGACTAGATTCTTTCTGTATCCAAAGTTTTCACTGCTTAGTTAGATTGCCAGCAGCATCAGTGATTATTGTATATTTTAAGATGTTGTAGAGGCTTTGTTTCAAAATTTTTCAAAGTTAAGTAACCTTATCCATTGCTTCAGAAGATCTGCCTGTACTTCAGTCACAATTAGTAATTCATTTCACATATATTCCACTATTATTCACCTAGCCTATAGGATATTCATCTCCCACAGTTTATTGGGAGTTGAAATGTAGTTCTTTGACTGAGTATTGTTTGTCTTGGGGTGCTGACAGGGTTGGACTAGTTCTTAAGAGTCCTTATTCATTTTAGTTGTTGGGCCTGTGAAGACAGGAGAATGGTGTTGAGCCATCAGTTGGCCTTGTCTTTATCAATGCCTAGATTGCTCAAGGGTCATAAGTTAATCATTCCTCAAAGATTAAACAGGGTTTGCATATGGAGGCAGTCATGATTGAATATGGTGCACCCAGCTATCCAGAAGCAATAGGTTTTGGCATTTAGGTTATGTTGTCTTTCATACACAATTGGGATTTAATTTTAAGGTTGACATGTACCTGGCTTAGTTTCTGCTTAGTCTGAAAGTTACTTTCCTTACAGGCAATGTTGTACTCAGAGGAGGTTGAAACATTTTCAGTCAGTGGTGTCAATTTTAACTTGTTTTTTGACTCAGCTCTTTGACAGATGTTTTTGCATCTTTCACAGTTGCCATTATTTATAGTGACCTTACCAACTGTTGTTCAGTTATTGCAACTACATACTTTTAAGTGCCCAGTACTCTCCGGTTTCTCACCGGAGTTGGGCTATTTTTGGGATGTTTGGTCCAAAAGTACCACTTCATTTATCTAACAAATAGATTCAGGATTGTGTTATTTCTATATACCTGTTTGTGGCTTAACTCTCATGTTTCATTTATATCCTTTACCTGCAGGTTTATTTTTCATAGCTGCTGACCTGGGAACATTATAGTGATTTGTGCTGTTTGCACACAGACCACTTTCTCCTTTTCTCTATGTTCTTAGACAAATTCTTCTTACTTCAAAAAGTAATTCATCTTCTCATTGTTTCTATGTCTCATCAGATTTCATACTTGGTCTTGTTGTGCAGTGAAACAACAGGTTATTTTGGGGTCTCTTTGAAGGAGAAGTATAGTATGTGACTAGCATCTAATTATATTTTTTCTATGTTTTTAGCAGCCCAGATGAATTGCTTGCTGGTGGTCACTGTGTGGACTGGTATGTGGACCTCCCCAGATACTTTTATCACATTATTTGCATGATCTGGTTGTATTGTCATTTGAGGGTTTTCACCATTCCCTTGTAACTATTTTAACCACTTCTGTCAGATTATACAGAGGGAGGAGTATTTTCATTGCTACCTTTCAGGGTCCCTTACCTCATTTTCACAGGATACCACTTTGTTGTGAGTGTTGCCCAGACAGATGTGTTTTTATCAAACTAATTTTGCACTGTCAACCACTATTTCACTATAATTATTACTAGTTGCAACAAGCTCTTTAGAAATGAGGTGTTCCATAAGACCACCTAGGAGCTTATCAGGTGGTTTTACCACACTATGCTGAAGACTGCCACTCTTCTTGGACTATCATGAGTAAAGTTAAAGGGGATCCTACCCATCCCTGCTGATTAGCAGACATGTTAAATCAAGGCTGGTTTGCTTTTAAAAATTTAGGAAACTTAGTTCATTTAATGCACTGTTCTTCAGAGCTTTCCAATGTGTACTACACCCCAGATTCTATTAGTGAAACTAGAGAGTCGTTTCCACACCCAGTTTCAAGATATAGGTAGGAATGGTGCCAGCCTGCACAGGAACTTACTGATAATACCTGTTCAGATTTGATGCTTGGCTGTCCAGTTGGGGTGTGCATGGCCCTTCTTTTTGAACAATGCTGGTACAGTATATTGTCTACAGAAGGTAGTCCATTATCTGCTTGTAATTCCAAATACATAGTGGTTATGCCTGAGTTCTTGGCTGTGCATAATTGTTCCATGCCTCCTCATAATTTAGAGGCAAGTGGAAGGTTCTTTGCTCACTTTGTTGGAGAGCAAGGATGAATTTTTGTGTTTCCAGTCCAGATGATTCCTCTTCCTATAGATGAGGAACCCATCATTCCGAGCCTAGGTTGTTGCCTTTTGGGTTTCTTCAGATTAAAGAGAAGGTTTGTCTGCTTCTTTGTTGCATACTTTGTCATTGTGATTCTAGTGTTTCAGAAAGCTTTGCTCTATGACAACAGGTTAGGATCCAGTCAAAAGTATATCTGTATATAATGTTGAACTCCAATTTCCCTAGCCACCAACATAGGATTTTCTGACCAGGACTTTTTTAATTTCAGTTTCAAGTAATGGAACTCTAGCTGTCTGGTTGGGGCTATGTGATTATTACTCATATGCAGTTTCCCCTTTATACAAAAACTAAGTTCAAGGTGAGGAGCATACCTGTTCTGGATGCATTGCAATTCTTATTTTGGTACATCCATGACCTCCACATACGTTTTCTGTATGGATGATGCCTTCACTGGCCCCCTCCACCTTTAACATTTAACATTTTCTAAATTTGATAATGTCTTTTAATCATATTTACCTGCTTTCACACATTTTTCCCCACTAAGAGTGGGTATTAAATATTGGGATAGTATCATCTAAAAAGAAGTGATAAAATTATCTGAATGATATGCTTGTTCACAGTATCAGGAGAGATGGTGCATTGATGTAGGTGGAGAATATCATGAGACATATTGCCAAAGGCAACAGAGTGGGGTATAAATGACTGGAGCAAGTGAGAAAAACTTGAATGGAGATTGAGCAATAGCTATTAATGTGAGCAGAAGTAGTATGATTGGGAATGCATTTCCAGTCTAGGAAAGTATTACCTTTTATGTATTATTATGTTGTTTCAGGTGCATTGTTAAATTAAATAAGTTTAGTGTAGAAGTATTATTAGTATATAAAAAATTTCATTGACAGTTGACTGCAAAGAAAAAGAAGACCCAAGTAAATGCCATATTTCTTGTTTTCTTTGTATTATTAGCTATTATTATAAATTAAATGTAAATATTAGAAACTTGCTTGGTTAGATTAAGTAAAATAAAGAAAAATAATTCTTCACTATGTAAGCTCATGAGCAGCTCATCTGTTACATAATTGATAAGGAAGTAAGAGCTACATACTTGCTGAGTGAATTACTTGTGTGGTGGGATGATTAGTTAGATAAAGTTCAAACAGCAATAAAAAACAAATGCAGAAACAGATGTATATTGTTACAATTTATAGTCATTCCAGAAAGAAAAAAAAAAAAGAGTACTTTAGATTATTTCATATATTATCATGATGGTCACGAGGTTGATCAGACTGAATTTATATAGAGTTGGAATAAAGAAAACATAACATAAATTATTGCTGGAAAAAAGTTTGAAATTCATTTATGAGGTTTAGAAGATTATTAAATGAAGTTTGAAAATGTTGAGATGAAGTATTTTTACTTTTAACATGAAATTCACTTGCACTGTTTGCATGTTTTCATGGAATATTCTTTAGTAAAAATATTTCGTGTCAAATTCTATGATGAGAAAGAAATCCTGGACTTTCATTGCATCAGTAAAAGCCCTACATCCAGAATATAACTTCTTATGGATTTAACAGCTCTTTCATACTGCTGTCTCCCTTCAGTAACCTAGTCTTCCACTTTGTCATATGCCCTTTAAGTTGTGAAAAATTTTGTTTCTTCAAAAAAATTTTTAAAAGAAGGTTGTGACTTCAAGGTATCACCTGTCTTACCATTAGAGGACATGACTGTGTACAGTCACAGACCAGAGAATGCCAAGCCAGAATGAAAGCAACTTACTGACTTTCTTAATTGTGTTACGTGAAAATTGTACATAGATAGAATTACTAAAAATTTCAGAAAATGGTGTAGTGAAACAAGAATTTGGAAAATTCGTTATATCTTCATAAAACACCCACAATTTAATGGTAAATAATATTAATTTACAGGATAAATGTTATTTGCTTACCTAAAGGCTACAGGTTTAATTAAAAGTGTATTGTATTTTACACATTAAATAACAAAAAGTTATGGCTTATCAGTATGTTACTATTCAGTGAGAGTTTGATATATATTAGTAGCTGTCTTGAGGTGTTACTGACATTTAATTTTCTTTTTATGCTGTTCAATTTTGGTAGGGTCTGTATATTACGTCATTCTGAGGATTAATTGCAGTCTTTATGATGTGTGTTTAATTCTTTTTTTTGTAATTCATATGTTATTAGGGATTCTGCAACAACAGTTATAAACAGTTTGGTACATAAATAATTAAGCAAAATGTGTTATAAAGCCACTGTGGTATAGATCTCATTAGTGATCTTAGGATTAATATTAAAAGTTTTATAATTTAAAATGGGCATACTTAAAACATGGTGTGCCTCTTTTTGCTTAGTAGAATTTATTCTGTCATCATCTCCATGTTTGTATGACTTTCCTTTTGACAGCTGTGCTGATTGTGTAATTTTCTCTGTTCAGCATGAATTTGGAATTCACTGTTAACCTTTACATTAACACTTTTCCTTCAGTTAAGTCTTTATTTTTGCATATGCTATCAGTGTACAAGGGAGATCTCATGGCTGCTGCTTTGCCCCTGATTGTTTCAACACATTTGGCTGCATGTATGGGATATTCCATTTATTTCAATGCCAATATCAATGAGTAATGCCTTTACTAGCTTGTTGGTGAAGAAGTTTAATTTGTTGATTTGGCTTCTTCACCATCTGTTTCTAAATGACAGCACTCATTAACTATTTTCCTAATGAGTTCTGCTGACTTTTTTCAGCTCTTAACTCATGTATGTGTCAATATAAATTTTAACCCATTTCTGTAATACCTTGTATTGAGTTATTTCTGACTTTGAGAAATTAGTGTATGATTTCTTTGTATTCCTTCTGTTTGTCTTGCTATGAATATTTTGGTGGGATTTCCCATTTCTTATTAGGAGGAAATTTACGTAGACTTTTTTGGTTTCTAAACAATTCTTGTTTTTGATTGATAAGGCTGGTTCCTTCACTGTAGCTTTTAGTTATAAACGGTTATCAGTTCTCTTTCTTTAACACTTTTCTCTGTTTGGGAGTCTTTTTCTCAGCTGCCCTTACAAATATGGTTTCTTTATCAGTGCAATGCTCCATTCTTTTGTATAGTTACTTGACTTCTGTTTGAGCAAGGTACCAATCTCTTTACCAGTATAGTAACTGAACTTGAATGTGTTTGCTTTCAGCAGCAATTTATATTTGCAGGTATTTGTAAAAGATTCATTTTATGTTCAAGGGAGGTGTGTGAACAAAAACATGGTTTGAGTCTTGATGTCTTACTCTCTATTTATGACTCATTTTTTCTTCCTCGTGTGTGTATACCTCCTTGTTTTGTTACTCCATTGATCTTTTCTACTTCTTATACAATTCAGCATTTTTTGGCCATTAATTTTAGCCAAATAGCAAAATAAAGAAGCAAATGTAATACCATACTTCAGTTGTTTCATTGATTTACTGCTCTTTTCTTGATCTCTTTAGTGTCTAGACTGTTATGGAGTCATATCAGTACTTTTGTTCATTTGTGAGACCAATGGCTTCAGGATGCTTGATTCAAATGATTCTGTAATCTAGTCTTTTTCATCATTTTCAGTGTCTTTCTCCTTCTCTCATTCTATTCTTTTTTCTCCAGCTTGTCAGCAACTTCTATATCAAGTAGTTCTTGACCATATCAAAGGTGCAATAGAAATTGTGCATTCTTGAACTTAATATGTTTACTCTTTTTGTTGTTTCCAGATAAAGGAAGTGATGAATGGATACCCATAATAGATTTGGAACTACTCACACAATATCTTATTGTGCTTCACTTTTAAATGGAGAATATAATATTTCTAGAAAAGTTTCTTTGATAAAAGGAAAGGATGACCCAAGTGTATTTGCTGGATGTTTATTTACACATCCTTATTCATCAGTCATAAGTTTTTTTAGGTTCTGCTAATGGTAAATGGTTTTCCTAATTTGAGGTTTATCTTTTATCCACATAGTCTCAGGCACACATAACTGATCACCTAGTTGGCAATTTTTCTTTATATTCCTTCTGTTTGTCATGTTATGGGTCATTTGGTGGGCTGTACCCATGTTTTCCATTTGACTTTACATTCACTGAATCTTCCAATTTCTTACTGGTAGTAAATTCGCATGGACTTCTTTGTCACCTTAATACCGTTCTTTTTTTCAACTGATGATGAGTTTTGTTTTTAGTTTTGGTTTTTCAGCTCAGCTTTTAGCTATAAGCTGTTTTCAATTACCCACTTATACTCTAAAATTAAATCCCTGTGTCCTCTTTTCAGTGGGATTTAATGAGCTTCATCCCATCATCCTTTCTCTCTTCTTACTCTTGCTTCCCTCCAATTTTAGTTGAATGAGGAATTGATCACTCCATGATCTTTTTTTCTTCCCCTACTGATACATCTCTAACTATACAGAGATGTGTCCCTGTGGTGTTGGGATGAAGTTTTAGGAGATAACTGTATTTACAGCCCTTAGATGTAAATTGTGATCTTATATCAACTTTCTGAACTTTGTGCTTTTACCATTTTCATGCCGTCATCACCTTTCTTTTTCTTCATAGTCTCATTTTTTATGCTTTCTTTCTCTAGAAGATCCTTTTCCTTTCTGTCAACTCTGATCTCTATCTTTCATTCTGAAGTATAATGTCTATCTTCATGGATGTCTGTTTTCTGGTCCTGTGTGAGACATAACCACATTTTAGCAAGTTTTTGCTGCATTCTTTTCTTGTAGTGTACTAGTTATATTTAGGCTATTTTTGTCACTGGTGTCATCAACACATTGTTTCCTGTCCTCCCACTTCTCGACAGGTACTATCCATTTTCATGTCTGTTTCATGAAAGAGTCTTTTCTAGATTCCCTTTACCTGTTTACAGTTCTACTTTACTGATGAACTTTTGATGTTGCACAGTTTTTGACTTTCACTTTTTTTACAGATGTTTTTTGGTTATTTTGGCTTCAGTGTTTTCACATTCCTTGTTATTTTTACTTTTTTTTACATCATATTGCTGTTTCTTCAGTTTTATAGAGCTGTTCTTCTAACCACCATCATCCATACTTCCCAAACTTGGTGGATTTTTGGTCAGTATCTGCATCTGGGATTTTGTATCATACTGTTTAGGAGACTCTTAAACCAATGACCCCTGCCTCTTTGAGCATTTGAGTTGGGAGTGTACAGTCTTCTGTCTTACCCACAGCTTTTGAGACTGTAGTGTCCCTATTCATTGTTTCTAAGTGAACACATACGCCTTTTCTTCAGTGGGATGTGATGAGCTTCATCCCATAATCATGACATATTATTTTCTTAATGCTTTTGCTTCAAAATGTTGTTGAGTAAGGAATTGATCACTGTTGGGTCTTTATTTTCTTCTTTTACCAATAATTCTCCAGTTCAGTATAGGTATATGTCTGTAGTGTTGGGTGAAGATTTAGAAGATAACTGCATTTCTGGTTCTTAGATATTTTTTTTTAGGCAGGACTTTATAAAAACTTTTTTGAACTCTGAGCTGTCCAGTCCAAGTCTCATCAGTTGTTAATGGAAACACTTATTTTCAGTCTTCAAACAGCTGTTTCCCTATTATTGTGGCTTCACCATCATAGTGGTTTTCTTTACACTTCTCATGTGGCAGATGTGATGAATAGTGGACTCTCTCTCCCCAGGGTTTATCCAGAATGTTCTACTGAATGAATCCTTAATCAGTTTGCTTTACACTGTATGTGTGCATTCATTATTTTATACCATTTTTATACAATCAGTTCACCTTATCTAGATCTTTCAGCTGTGCCTACGGTTTCCTTTAGTCAGAGTTAGAAGGATCTATTCCTTCATGCCTGGCATCTTCTGCTCTTTTCTTTTTACATTTTTACTCACCAAGATCTCTTCCACATCTTCCCAAGTTCTTTTCATAGCTACATTTTGGCTGGAATATCCATGGTTTCATCTTGTATTCCTTTTCTGTAAAATATCTTTTTCCTTTCTGTCAGCTTCTAACTTACATCTTCCTTTCAAAGTTTTGATATCTTTAATTTTATGGATGTCTTTTTTTTGGTATTTTGTGAGACTTACTCACATTTGGTCTTGTTTTGCATTCTTTAGCTTCTGCATCATTTGATTTGTTGGTGGTTTAGTCTCTTTAATCACCTGACATTCAAAACATGCTGACTTTCTTTGAGCAGGGTGGGTGATTAGGCCTTATGAGGTAAATATCTGGTCTGAATTTAAATTTTTTTTTGAATTAAATGAAATTAAAGCTAGTACTTAACAGTAAAATATATTTCTATCTGCTCCCCCCACTCCCACAATGGTGATATTTGGAGTTTCACTTTAAATAAATCTGACTTTGAGGTGAAAGGTACAAATTGAGGAGTCCCATGCAAGTAAGTAATGTTGAAGACAAGAAAGTGATGAACTGTTAGGAAGTATGATGCAAGTGTTACACTACATCAAGAACACTTGGAATTTTGACCCACTTGACACTGACAAAGTGAGTACTACTCAACAAGATGATGCTGATTGTGTTTAAGAGATAAGTACCTGTTTGAAACTTACTTTAATTCTAAAAGTGTAAGATTTAAGACTTACTTAAACTACAATTTTTGTACGTCCATTTTTACTCTTTTATAGTTAAAAGACACTGATATATTTACTTGTGAAGAGTGTATGCTGGATGGAGACTCCTCAGAAACATATCCATTGTTTGGTTTGGTGTCACAGGTGAGTAATTATTCAAAATTTATATTTGGGTCAGGTTTATTATATAAAATGATTATTGATTCATATGACAGAAAAAAAGTGTCATATAAATCAATAATCATTTTAAATAATAAACCTGACCCAAATATAAATTTTGATTATTGATTCATATGACATTTTCTGTCATTGGCTTATAAAATTGAAGAACTTTAGGTGATATTAATATTTAATCATATATTTAGTGTTAAAGTAACTAGTTGTTTCAGGGAATATTCATATTCAATATAAAGTTATGGTAAGTGCAACTGATTTAACATATTTACATAGAATGTTTTATGTGAATATGTGTTGCCAGTTTTATGATTAGTTGACATTTGATTTGCCAAATGGTAAAATATTATTATATTTTAATAATGATGAAATTTATTTGCATTATTAAAAGTATGTAGGTTCATTGTGTAATTTTATTAAAGAAGCATGATGTACTGTTAATATTCCATTTTGTTATTGGTTGTTAAAATAAATAATTTCATATGATGATTAATTTTCAGTGTATAAGTTTTTACCTAAAGTGTCACATTTAATATAATGTCCAAATTCATTATTTGACATATTAAAAAAAAATTCTTGTATCATATATGATATTTGCAACATATTCAGTGTATCATTTTTTGTAAAGTTTAACTTGTTTGATTTATAATGGCACATCTTCAACAAGAATGTATGTTAAACTTTTTTTTCTACTGGAAAAGCTGAAATGTCATTAACAACCTTACATTTTTCCTTCTTGTGGTGGAAATACTTAATACAGTTGTATGGATCTCAGTAACATTGCTAAATAATGAGAAATTTTGACTTTTAAAAATCATATAATTTTTGATTTACTGGAAAATTTCTGAAACGTTGTTAAAATGCACTGTTTTAAAAAGTATTAAGAATTCTTTTGTTTTGTAACTTAATCTTTTCTTTTTCAAAAAGTTCCATTTTATGTATATAATCACAACAATATTGACTGATGTTCATCAACATATTTCTTTTGATATTTTATTTTTCCAGTTCCAATAGCAAATTTCCAGTAATCAAGAACCACAATAGTGTTTCTAGAGATTACAAGTAGTTGAATAAAACCATAATAGAATGTATGGACACAAACACTTTAAACAGTAAAGATTCAGTTCAACACATAAAAGAATGCAAATAAAACACGCACTTCAGACATACAAACAAAAGAAACTGCTCAAAATGACCTATTTGTAATTATTATTATTAATCTGTTGCCAGACTACAACAAAAATGTCTTGGTATATTCACTCAGACCTTTTGTGGAATACTAAACAAGGTACTGGGAAGTTGTAGGGATATTGAAAAGTTGATTTATAGCTACTGTATTTTACATAATCTAAAAATACCATAATTCTAATCTAAACAATGTTACCACTACCCCTTTGAACTAGAAGTTTGGTAATCATATAAAAAGCTTAAGGGTCAAACAGCAATTACCAGCTAATAATAGATGAACATTAGATTACCATAACATGTAGATATTCAATGCTTTATGCAGTATAAAGTCACTGTCTTTAGGGAGTCAACATATGATGTGAAGGAGTAAAAAAAAAAAATGTTTTATCACATGCATTCATAAATAATTATTTAATAGAAACAGGTTTATTTCAAGCAATATTTAAGGGATACATGTTTTATTTGTAAAGACTGCTTTTCTGCTGGTAAAATTTTATATGTGCTTTTATATGTCATACTGTAGTCATATTTCTCCAATGCTGTGCATTATGTATATAGAATTTAGTTACATAGTTAAAAACTGCAACTAAATTCTCTATATATTTTCAAAGCAGTCTATGTAACAATCTTTAACTACGGTTTAACACTTTACATCTCAAACTAATTATTTCAAATAGTCAATATCTAAAGTAAGTCATCATGAATTATATCAGCTAGTTACTAGCTGTGTTTATTATGTTTACAAAATACAAATTAAGCTATCATATCAAGTATTACTTTGCCTATAGTTTAGCATAAAACAGTCAATAAACAATATGTATAAAAAATTGGAAATTAAAAACCTGCAAGTGGGGATTGCAAAGAAAATAAGAAAACAAGGCTAGTAGTTTGAGTAAATAATGCTTAAAGTATCTTCAACCTTGTTTCTTTACTTTTTTATGCTCCTTATTTACAGGTTTTTAAATATCCAATTTTTTATTTATCTTGTAAGTCGTGTAAAAAGTGAAAACTGACAAGATTTATCAACAACCTGTCACAATAGAGGAAGATCAGGATAATTCATATTTTTACTAACCATGTTCTCAGTAGAGATCAGATTGTATTAAATGAGTAAAGTTTATTTTGAGTAAATGACTTTTTAAATACCTAAATTGTTTAGATTTGATGCATTTAAAAATATTATTAAATAAATAAGGACTGAAATTTTGACTATGGCTTATTATTTATTAAACCTAATTACACTTACTTGATATGTTATAATTGAAGAAAATTTCTGTAGCTTTCAAACAAATCTAATTTAACTGAAAACATTTACAGGAATCAAAGGAATATTTAAAGAAAGTATAAACAGTTTCTGGATCTTTGGGTTGTTCTTGAAACTTTTAAACTTGACATAAAATGTTTTGGTATTCTCTAAAGAAGTTATATCTAATCACCTTTCCATGAAAAAATAAATTACTTACGACATCACTTTATTCACTCAACATTAGTGTAAATATTTTATATTTTGATACAGTATGTTACCTCTGATCACATAAATAGTGATTCTTATCCATTGCTGCACTTTGTGTAAAATTCTTTTATGCATGCCACAAGCCTTTTTTTCTTCCCACAACTGGAATTACTTGGGATATTCTGGGTTGCAATTCTGCCTTGTCCAAGGCTTGTTTGATGAACATTTATCTAAGGGATTTATGTATAGCCACCTTCCTTTCTTTGGCAATATGTTTTTGACCATTTACCTGTAACTTTGGAATCGTGTGGGGTCAGTGCCTTAACATTCTACTCTTTCCTTTTTGATAGCTTGTTTGTTGCAGTCAGAACCACTGTTTCTTATCCTATTCCTTCTCAGTCTTTACTTTTTACTCCCTCCAGGGGTTCCTCATCTGATTGTTTTATTTGACATACAGGGGCACAGCAACAACGTCACTTGTGATTACCCTGTGGAATCTTAATGATTATGTGAATTTGTTCTACTTTGGCAATTTTTCACCATAGATCAATGGGTTATTTGGGTTTTATCAGAGGGGCTTCTCCTTCAATTTTTTCCTCACCTTTTTATCTCAGATACTGGTTTACTTCCCTATGTCTTAAGATCCTATCACCTGCTAGCATTTGCCAGAGGCAGTACAAGACCTCTCATCTCAACAAACCATAGAACCTCTTCATTATCTTTCTCCAGGCTTTCATTCTAGGCTGTTTGATGTTTCCAAGAAAACTGGAGACAGATGGCTCGCAGTAGATTAGTCCCATCTCATTGAGTTTCTCAGTTTACATAGTTTACATTATGTAGACAACATGTTTTTGATACCAAGTGGTAAATACTTGAGTTGATTTACCATTTTATTATACTTACATATGCTTTATTCATAAGTTGGAGGGGCTAGATTCCCTCCAGCTAGGTTTTGGATTATAGTTTATTTGCCACAGGTGTGATTTTCTTTCCTACCCCCCCCAAGAATGTTGGTACCCAGTAGCTATGTTTTGGATTGTTGTTGACTTATAGATGGTATGGTCCTTATCCTACCCCTGTGTGGATGTTGTATTTCAGTGACATGGTTTTTTTTTTTTTTTTTTGACTTACTGTTTATGGTTCATTATGCCCTAGCCACTCTATATCCAAGAAAACATCTTTTTGATGCTGTTCACTTTTCTAATTTCTAGGATCGAGTTTCACAAATGGTTTGGATCAGTTTTTGGCCATAGTTTTCTTCCAATTAGAAGTGATGCTCTGTTTTCTGCACATACACACAACATTCTTCTACAATGAGTGAAGAGTATACCTGGTTTAGATATGGTGTGGTATCTCTCATCAGATCTTACAATTTTATGGAGTGCCCTTTGAATGCTTTTGAAAGATGATGCTTTTTTTCCCTCACACCGCTCCCTCCATCTATTCAATATAAGATTCTAACCATTTATGTGAGAGGATGTAACATACTATATTGGATATTATAATTTTCTTGTACCGAAAATGTATTTCTGATAGGTAGTTTACCTCTAACTTCCAACTTTTCTTCCTCACAGAAAAACCAATGCTTCCAATTTCTGCTGAAATACAAAGCAATAGTTAGATAGAATTGAATAGAGGGAGTCGTGTAATGAAAGTATGTCACACTTTTGTTGATGGAAGGTTGTTGCACAATGATTTGCATGAGAGATGCATTAGAACTGGGTAATTCAAATGGAGGAGAAAAGAAAAAAGACTTGTGACATGCCTAAGAAACGTTTGTACATGTAGAAGGTAGTACTGGACCATAATGTTGTTTATATATATGTGAGAGGGTGTATTAACTATAGGAAATACATCTGCTGTACTCAATGGTATTTTAAATTTGCTTGGTGATACTTATGACACTTTCTGCCTATGTGAGTGTGCTATCTATCCTGGTACTGTATATAAGCACCTCATTCAAATAATGTTATCACTTTTGCATGAAAAAGCATTGCTGATGTGTTTTCCAGTATTATGATTGTTTAGAGAATATTTTTTGTTACCTAGTCAATTTTCTTTATAAGGAGAAAAAGAAATTCTTGGTTCAAACTGTCAGTGATCTTATTTGCTTCTGTGATTTTCTTCTCCAGATCTCTGAGGCTGGAATTGAGGGCAATTCTCAACATTTTGAAGAAAATTTAGATTCAGTTTTTCCTGTGCTTTCTTTTACTATGTGTGCTTTTCAGTCCACCTTTTGTTACAATGGTGAGTTTGTGGACTTGCAGTGTTAGGTCCAGGGTTTGATTCCTCAGAATGGATGTAAAAGATGAGTCCAAAGCTGCTTTGCTGTAATGCAACAAATGCATTTGACAATTGTTTTTCCAGTTAATGGTAATCAACACATTTTTTAAATGACCAATAGAAAACTTTGGGATATGTTTTCCTTTAATTTGTTTTCTTCTGTTGGTTTGTCAAGAGTGTGATAGTGTGGGCTTTTTCCTGGTTGCTCATGAACCTTGATGACTGAAAGATCTGAGAGTGAATTTTTAGTTTTCTCTCCATTCGTGGATATTATGGTTAATGCTGGAAGGTTTACTTCTCAATTATGTGAAGGGACAGTTATGCCTTACCTGATATGTTGTCGTAATTTATCATTAGTGTACCATCTCTAGATGGAAGCATTTTCTGACTCTCAAATAATACACCCATTTTTCGAATTTTGAGGTTCAAGTTTGAAGTTTGTGGTGAACTTGAATAGAATAATGTTCCCTGATAGGACTGGGTAAGCCTACACTTCTATTAATCTAAAATCCTACATTTTGTTTTGCTTTTTGCTTCACTTTTATGATCACCAGCTCAGCTTCATTGATGGTGAGCCAGATCCCTTGTTAACATATACATTAGTTCAATTTTTTGTTTCCACCTTCATCACTTGTCATTGGAGTTTTCAATTTTATACGCTTCTACAGGAGGTAATATTTCTGCCCCTGTTTGTTGGTTCCAAGCTTCAGCATCAGCTCCTCAATACAATGGACCCAAAGTAGATTCAGTCTATATCCAAAGGTTCCAGTGCTCAATTAGATTACTGCCAGCAGTGGTGATGATTATTGCATGCTTTCAGGGCTTGTGGAGGCTTGGCCCCAAGAATTTCTGGTTGTGTAGTAACCTAACAAAAGATACAGAAGCATTTGCAGGTTCTTGAGTCAGAATTAGTCAATTAATTCACATCTTTCTCACAATTATCTACCCAACCAATAGAGCTTCTGTCTCCCACAAATCATTGGGATTTGGAACTTAGTTTATGGCTATCAGAGTTTGGATGGTTTGGGGCTAGTCAGAGAAATGTTCTAATTCTTCAGAGGTTTTATTCGAGTCAGTTGTTGAGACTATGATGACAGGAGATTGGTGTTTACCTCAGTGCCTGGATTTTCCAAGGTTCACAATTATTCATTCCTCAGTCTGATATTGCTATATACCATTAGTAATTCTCAATGTGAATTGAGATTTGTTACTGGGATTGTATGTCAAAGTTTTGTTGTACTTGGCTCCTATCTGCACAGTGCCACAGTAGTGGAATCCCACTACTGTTGTCATTTGTTATGTACAAGACTATGGTATTGCAGTTCTAGGTTTTTGCCATTGGATGCACATTGAGTTCTGCAGTGTTTTATCTCATCATCTCCATTCCATTGTTCTGTACAAATACCACTACATGGATGACTTGTTACTGATAACACCATCTCATCAGAATATCAAACCATGACATTCTGATTCTGCTTTCATAAATATTTAAAGCAGGCTTCATTTTCAGAACTGAGAACTCTATTCTTGCTCCAATTTCATCTATCATCAGGTTGAATTTTTTTTTTTTTCATCTTGTCTCAATCTGGCTTTGTTGTCTTCCATTCTGCTCAATGCTATCAAATAGGTCATCTATCTCTTACTCATCTCTTCTTCTCTAACTGCATTGATGGCTCTCTCTCTTCTAGAAATGTGTGCATCACTTTCATCCATTATGAGCACAAGAGATTCTTTTAGTGACCCCTTGATGTGGATTCCTGTATGTGGTGAGGGGACCTCCCAGGGAAGGTTCTGTTCTTTCTGGTTATTTCCTCTGGGATCTAAACATCCACCCACAAGTTTGCCATGCGTGGGAACCCGTGAAAAGGAGGAGAGGATCCTGGTGGTTGAGGGGTCCAACCCCAATACACCACTTTGGCCTTGAATTCCTGTAGATGGTCGGCCTTTGGGTTGTTCCCCTTGGGTCAATTGGCTGGTCCACTTGGGCTAGAGTCAACCAAGTACCAGTGTTGGAAGTTCTCAATTGGTGTTGTGGACATTGTGTCTGATGCTGGTGTTTGAGTATAGTGTCATGAAACTCTGGCATTGCTGCAATGTCCTTGCATGACATTGTAATGCATCCCTTCGTAGGGCTCCATGGTGGGTGGGGTCAGTGGGTACCGAAATTTTCTTTTTTTCCAATGGATCCTCCTACGAAAACCTTAAATAAAATAGTGAAAAAACAGTCAATAGGTAGATGACCACGTCTTGAAGACTCTGAGCAGCAATCTTCAACATCTCTAACACACGTACCTCACTTTCTTATATTACATTCTCTTTCAGAAACCTTTAGGACAAATGTCCCCCTTTTTTATTCAGAAGGGACTAGAGGGACTTGCTGGCTCTCCAAAGTCAGTAAAGAAGCTTCGATCTGGAGACATATTGGTTGAAACATCCACATCCCAACACAATGAATTCCTCTTGAATTCAAAGGCAATTGGGGAAGTACCTATTGAGGTTACCCCTGATGCTACCTTGAATTCATCACAAGGAGTTATTGTTGAGAAGGATTTGAAGAACGCCCCCAAGTCAGAGATTCTCGCTGATTTCTCCACTCAAGGAGTTTTTGCAGTGAGGCACATCTCCACTTGCAAAGATGAAGTTACACTGCCAACAAATATCCTTGTTTTGACATTTACATCACCATGTGCACCTGTCACCATCAAGGCAGGTTATCTAAATTGCAGGGTATGGCTGTACATTTCAAACCTTCTTAGATGTTTCCAATGTCAAAGGTTCGGCTACTCAAAGACGTGATGTTGTAGTTCTCTGACATATGCTTGTTGTGGTGGCAAGGACCATGATTCCTATGAGTGTGACACAGACCCACATTGTGTCAACTACAATGATTCTCACCCTTCTTACTTTCTTTCTTGCCCTAAATGGTTGGAGGAAAAAGAGGTGCAGCATTTGAAAATGACTTGTAACATAAGTTATCCTGAGGCTCGGCAATTGCTGTCCACCACTTCATCTCGGACATGTGCTGCTGCATTTTCTTCCACAACTACACTGGGAGTGCAGACAGATCTCTCTGTGCATCCAAGAGAATCGTTTTCAAAACAAGTGAAAAGCCTTTTGACCTCCATGGTTAAAAAGGTAGATAAATCAACTTCTACACCCATCTCTGTTCCTCCCATACATTCTAACAAACCCCAAGATCTACATTCTTTGGTTTCAGATACAGGCATTTCTTCAGATACATCTTTTTCTCCCACCCCAAGATGCAAAACAATCATTTGTTTGCATCCTCAGTCACTGGAATCCCCTTCCAACAACAAAGACCTGCCCAATTGACCCAGGGCAGGATCCATGGTGGTCGATAGACCTCCTCCTATTAAGGACAGTAAGGAAAAAAGACATAGTCATAAACAGAAGGGTTCTCCAATACTTTGCCTACCCATCATTAAAAATGGCCACCTTGATACAGTGGAACTGTCGAGGTTTACGTTCTAATCTGGATTACATCAAAACACTGATTGCTTCCTGTATGTCTTTCCTTACAAGAAACACATCTGAAACCTGCCAATGCAATCACCTTTTGGCAGTTTTCTCTGTACAGAAATGACAGGCTGTGTGATGGATGAGTACATGGAGGGGTGGCACTGTTGGTTGATCAGCATGTGCCCACCCTGTCTTTGTCACTCAACACCCTTGGAGGTCGTAGTCATCCGTGTTTTCTTGGGTCATACCATCACTGTTTGTTCTCTCTACCTGTCACCTGGAGAGACATATGATGAATCAGACCTAGATGCTCTTGTTGAACAGTTGCCGTCTCCCTTTTTAATCCTGGGAGACTTTAATGGACATCATCCCCTCTGGGGAAGTGCTGTTATTGATAGGAAGGGTCGCTCTGTAGAGCGTATGTTCTATGATCACAACCTTTCTCTTTTCAATACTGGTTCTTCTACTTATTTCCATGCACCTATTCAGTCCTTTACTGCAATTGATCTCTCTGTTTGCTCCCCCTCTTTTTTCTCCCATTTTTCATGGAGGGTTGACAATAATCCACTAGGCAGTGATCATTTTCCTATACTTTTGAGAGAGACTGGCCATGGTCAATGCCACCCTACCTGCATGCCCCAGTGGAAGCTGGATCAGGCAGACTAGTCCACATTCACTGATCTTGCAGAACTTGATCCTGCCATCGTCAGTCAGCCATCAATAGAGGACTGTGTGGCAGCAGTAACTGACAAGCAGCTGCTCAGTGTATTCCTAAAACCTTGACATGTTTTCTACGATGTCCTATCCGTGGTGGAATCCTGCCTGCCACATGGCACGGAAGGCTCAAAAACGGGCCTGGGATACTTTCCGTCGATATCTCACACTTTCAAACCGCATCGCTTTCCAATGGGCCTGTGCACATGCTAGGTGGGTAAGATGTCAAAGCCAGAAGGAATCTTGGATTAAGTTCAAAACTAGCACATCTTTTACCACCAGTTTCAAGGTCATATGGGACAGGGTTCGAAAGGTCAGTGGGCACTACAATTCTGTCCCCCTCTCGATCTAGCTCTCTGATGGCCAAGAGGTAGCTGTTGTCCGGAGCATCGCTGATACTCTAGGTGAATGCTTTTGTCGGGTATCTAGCACTTCTGCTTCTTCCTCCACCTTCTTGGCCATCAAGACTTGGGCAGAGAGTTCACCTCTTTCCTTTCAAACTGACTCTCTCTTTGACTATAATCTCACACTTTCAAACCTTTGTGAGACCTCCATATATATGGGTTATGTGGCCATTTACCCATATTTATTAAAAATCTTTTAATGCACAGGAGATTCCAAGTTCATGTGGGTTTGACACTTTCCTGTTCTTATCTACAGGAACTTGGGGTCCCTCAGGGCTGTGTTTTGAGTCTCACACTCTTCAGTATAAAGATAAATGCCATCACTGAACAACTACCTCTCGCTGTTGCAAACGGGCTCTATGTTGAGGGCTTTCACATCTCGTGTCAGTCGTCGAACATGAGATATATTGAGCGGCAACTACAAACTGCCCTCAATCGTGTACTGAAGTGAACCACGGCAAACGGCTTTAATTTTTCTCTCTCTCTCTGAAACTGTTTGCATGCACTTTTGCTACCAACGGGATATTCACCCTGATCCTGAACTCCGTATCGGTGAAGTTTCGCTGCCAGTGGTCTCTGAGACCAAGTTCTTGGGGCTTATCTTTGACCGTAAGCTGACCTTTATACCACACTTAAAGCAGCTACAGGTTAAATGCACAAGAGCACTGAACATCCTCCATGTCCTCTCTACCACCAGTTGGAGAACGGATCGATGTTCTATATTAAAGATATATTATGCTCTTATTCAATCGAAACTCGACTATGGATCAATTGTCTATGGCTCTGCCTGTTCCACGGCCTTAAAGATACTGGACCCTATTCATCATCAAGGACTTCGACTGTGCACTGGGGCTTTCTGCACCTCCCCAGTTCAAAGCTTATACGTAGAATCTCATGAACCTTCTCTGCACCTTTGCCGTTTGCAACTGTCTTTATTGTATTGTTCGAAACTTTGTTCCTTACCAAAGCATCCCACCTGGGGATGTGTTTTTTTCCTCAGTGGGCCATACTTTTTGAGAACAGATGATCTGCCATTGCTCCTTTTGGCCTTCATGTCCAGGTGCAATTCAATGATTTGGGTCTGTCATTGGATAACATTGCAGAATCCACTGGTCAGCCCATCCCACCCTGGCTTATTACAGTCCCCAAATGTAATCTTTCTTTAAGTCATCTGAGAAAGGCAGATACACCCGATTTGAATTACCATCTTTTATTGACTTAACATCTTTCGAACAATCTTTCCATTCCAATTTATGCGGATGGTTCCAAATTAGGTAACTCTGTGGGCTTTGCCTTGATGGTTGTGCTCAGAATCCCCTCTACAGCTTCTGTGTTCACTGCTGATCTGTACGCCATTTCTCTTGCCCTGGATTATATTGAAGCTAAGCAGTACTCCAACTGCACTATTTATATTGACTCGCTTAGTTCTCTACTGGCCCTGGAATTGCTTCATGTTGGCTCACACCCTGTTCTTGCTGATATTTAAAAACCTACTGGCCTATTTTTCATTAACATCTACTTTTATCCACTTTTTCTGGATACCAAGCTACGTTGGTATTTGCGGTAACGAGCTTGCAGACATGGCAGCTAAATCTATCTGCTCTGGCACTATCACCACTGTGCCTGTTCCGTACATGGACTATGGTCCTGTATTCAAGGCTCGGCTCCGTGCCAGATGGCAATCAACTTGGAGTGAGCAACGCAACAACAAGCTTTTCCAAATAAAACTTTATATTGGACTTTGCTCATCTAGCTTCAGTAAAGTTCAGAACGAGGAAGTTGTTTGAACTAGACTACGCATTGGTCACAGTTTTAACTCATCGTTTTCTTTTATTTGGAACTGATGCACCAGTGTGTAGTTTGTGTAACACTCAAATCACTGTAAACCACATTTTACTTTCTTACCATTGTTATGGCTCTCAACGACAGCACTATTTTAAACATGTTCTGTCCCAAGGTTTGTCCATAACATTAGACAGTGTTATTGGTGACGGCACACTGTCCACCTTGATAAAGTTTTTAGTTTTTTAATGGCCATTAATCTTCTTAATGTCATTTAGGTGTTTGATATTTATTCATTACACCTTTTTAATTGTGGTTCCCCTTTAAGAGTCTCAATCTCTCTAGTTTGCTTTGAAGTTGGAAAATGGCCATGACATTAAATAACTTGACACCAGGACTAGAAAGGCCAACTTCAGGTGACTAATACTGCTGTTTGAACTGTCCATTTGAACTATCAGTTAATCTTCCTGGCGAGTTATTATTACAATTTTGCTGTATGTCTTTTAACACTTTTATTACTTTACTTTTTGATACTGGCCATAATGACACATAACACGGAACCAGGACTGGAAAGGCCAACTTCAGGTGACTGAAGGTGGTTCTTGTACTTACCTGTTAGTCTTCCTGGCAGTTTATAATCATTACCATTATGCTACAGAAAGTCCTTTACAACTTCTATTACTGTAGTTTCTCTCTTAACATTGCAGACTGGATGTCAACATTGGTTTTATGCCATTTATGTTTTTTAATTGCTGTTTTGTTTTTACCTTCATTTCCTTTTATGAATTTTACTACATTTACTTTACTTTTACCTTTTTACCAGACATTTGCCAAATTATTATTACAATTTTGCTTCATGTCCTTTAAAACTTTTATCACTTTACCTTTTGATAATGGCTGTAATGACACATAACCCAGAACCAGGACTGGAAAGGACAACTTCATGTGACTGATGGTGGTTCTTGTACTTACCTGTTAGTCTTCCTGGCAGGTTATGATCATTACCATTATGCTACAGAAAGTCCTTTACATCTTCTCTTACTCTACTTACTCTCTTAACATTGTAGACTAGGTGTCAACATTGGTTTTATGCTTTTTCTGTTTTTCAATGCTGTTTTGTTTTACCTTCATTTCCTTTTATGAATTTTACCACATTTACTTTATTTTTACCTTTTAACCGGACGTTTGTCGCAGATAGCCTAGCCGCTTTGTGCCATAAAACACTAAATCAATCAATCAATCAACGTTTTAATGATCTTTTTGTTATAGACATCAATTCACTTGTTTCCTTTGTTGGGATCATTCTTTGATCTCCAGGACTTAAGTTAGGATACTACTATGATATTGAATCCTCTACCATCACCATGTCTGGAGTTCCATTTTTTTTTAGTGCATTGCTTCAGGGATTGGTTTAATATACCAACAGTCAGGAATTCCCGAGTGTAATCATTGAGGAGGTATTTAGTTCAGTGCTCATTGTTTTGAAACTTTGAACCTTTCTCAAGACCACTCTTCTCATTCTATTAGTTTGCCATGATCCAAATATGATGTCTCCTTTAGCATGTCAGTTGTCTCAATCCTAACAGGTTCTCCCAGTAAAATACAAGGTACTTTCCAAGATTCTCTTGGATTGGCTCTCATTTTTCAACTCTGATTGGAAGGTTGGTCTTTCATTGGATCACATACGTACTGCTTGTGGTACCTTTTGGAGTGCTGCTACATGTTGGTTTCTGCTGTTTTTTCACTTTCTCTTTGACCATCTGTGTTGAATCAGCACACACATATCCAGAAGCTTAAGCTTCATGCATAGGGACTCTGTGGTTTTTCTCATGATATTGGGGTTTAATGTCTAATGTTGCCTTGTATCTGTCTCAGTTTTTGCTTAGTCCCAAAATTAGCATTTCTCAGTGGAAATGATATTGCGTATTGGCAATGGTATATTGAGAGGAAGTTGAATCCACTTCAGAAGTGCCAACCATAAATCATTTTTTTTTATCTGGTTTTTTGGCAGAGATTATGCATCTTTAACAATCACCCAGTTTAAGGTGGCCTTGTCAACTACCAGTTGATTCTCTTGACTACATATTCTTTGAGTTGTCAATTCCCACCAGATTCCTCAATTCATTTTGTGGCCTTGGTCCCAAGTGACCATTCCATTTACATGTTCTTTCTCAACACTTGTTTGTGATTTGATTTTCATATGCCATGTATCCCTTTTACCTAAAGCTTTATTTGTCTTGGATGCTGATCTGCAAACATCACAGATTAGAGTGATTTCTATTTTTTCTACACAGACTGAATCTTCATTCTTTCTACGTCCTCAGACTGGTTCTTCATGCCTAAGACACTGTCAGACAGGAAATGGGGTGTATTCTTATGATCAATTCATTCTATCACTATTTCTTACTCCTGTGTCCATCAAGAGTTCAATCATGGTCATATTCAGTGAGGGCCTTGAATGTTTTGTCGCTTGCACTAATGCCCTTAAAAATGCTAGACAAAACCTTTTTATTCTGGGGTCTTTTTGAAAGAGAAGAGTTTTCTGTGAGTCATGTCTCATCAGAATTGTCACAATTCTCTATACTCTTAGTGTCATGGTGGAATTCCCGGCTTGCAGCCATTGTTCAGATTGGTATGTGGACTTCCTTGAATACTTTTATTTCATTATTTGCATGATTTGGCAGTCTCTTTGAGGATTCTTGTCTACTCCCTTTAGCTATCTTAACTATTTCTGCTAGATTATACAGAGGGATGAGTATTTTCATTGCTACCTTTTATGGTACTTCACCTTGTTTTTTACAGGATCCCACCCTGTGACAAGTGTTGTCCAGGCAGGTGTGTTCTTATAAAACTAATTCTGTACTAGCAACCATTAATTCAATCTACTTTGTACAGGTTGCAACATATTCTATAGTCATAAGGTGTTCTATAAGACCACTTGGAGGCTGACTAGGTGGTATTACTGTACTGTGTTGGACTGCCACTAATGAACTATTGAAAGTATAACATAAGGGGATCTTGCCTGTCCTTGCTAATTTTGATTGAATAAATTGGGGTCAGTTTGCTTTGAAAAATTTTGGAAACTTGATTAACCTATTGCACTGTTTTTTAGAACTCCCCCAGTGCACCACCCCATTTTCTACTGGTGGAGCGAGAGAGTCCTTATCACAGCCAGATTTTAGTGTTTGGTGTGGTGGATATAAGATTTTCCTCCAGAGTGTTAGGGTGAATTTTTCCATTTCTGGAGAAGAGAACAAAATTAGAGACCCTTCTATCAGTATTCCTTAATGTGTTTTTTCCAGATGTCATTAGAACTGGCACCAGCATATTTGGGAGCCTATATGTAATAGTGGTTCAGATTTGATGCTTGGCTGTCTTGTTGGTTGGCCATTCCTTTCGTCAGTGTTGGTTCAGTATATAGTTCATGCAAAGAGTGTCCACTGTCTCTTTTTAATTCCAAACTCATAGTGGTTCCATATTGTGTCCTTTGATGAGCACAGTTGTTTCACATCCATCCCCATAATTTGATAATCATCGTTCATGGAAGAAGATTCGCTGTCTCCTTGTATTTCTAAACTCATAGTAGTTCCATCTTGGGTTTTTGGTTGAGCACAGTTGTTCCACATACATCCCATAATTTGATAATTCTGGAGGCATATCGAATATATTCTTTACAGACAGGATGCATTCACTTTCATTTGTTTGAGTAAGGCATACACAATTTGTGTCATTCCAAGCCTGTGGTGTGCTTTTGAGTTTGTCCACTTCAGTGTTGCTTGCTTTCTCATTGTGATTCCATTGGCTTGAAGTGTGTCACTCTATGGGTACAAATTGTAACGTACACTCATAAGTATATATATTATATACACAACATTTATTTTGATTGTTAATACAGTGAGAATGATTGGACATAAATCTCAATAAGTATGCTATGAAATTCAGCTTAGACGAAATCAGCTGCTTTTAATAAAATTTCTAAAAGCTTAATTTTAAGTCCCATAATATAGCTAAGTTTTGTTTGACTTTGTGTTGTAAATTTTATTGTAGATTACCAAGCTTTCTCAGAAAACCAAGAGATTGCAGAAGAAATGCTTGTAAATAAATGCAAAGAATATGAATTTGTTTAAAATTTAAGAAATGACACTAAGACACCTTATTATTTCTTTTTAAATAAGTTATGCTTTTCATCAACTTTAATTTGGATTTACTTTTTGAACAGCCTTTTTAAGTTTTTTGCACTGCTTAGCATCAGTTATAAAAATAAGAACACTCACTGAGTCCTTTGTTTTCTGTTTCAATTTAGTATATTGTCAAATGTTCTGTTGTAGGTATTTCATCACCCAACTGAATAACTTCAAACAGGTCAGATTGGAGTTTGATAATGAATTTGACCAAATGAAAGTTTAGATACTGTATTTGATTATTTGTAGGAGAAATATTAATTTGTTTAATGAAATCTAATCAAACAGGAACTTTGTTTATTTGTTAAAAGTAAAATAAGTTATTCCCACTTAATTTTCTTTAAACTTTTTGTTCTTTCATGTCTTGCTCTCTGATATTTTGATTTGTTTTTGTGAATTTTATTGTTGTGGCTCATCATATATTTATTTATTTTTGTACAAGATAATTAAATACTATTTTAAGGTGGAACAAGTAAAGAGGCTTGCTTCAAATTCACCTGTTAACAGTTTACTTAACATGATTAAAAATTAACCAAAAATAATTACCATCTTTAAAAAATACCAGCTTACAGTATTAAGAAACAAGAAAAACTAAGGCTTGCTAATATGATAGCATAATAAATTTTGCAGAATTACATTATGCTTAGCTATATTGTTTTCTAAGGTGTAAATGTTAATTATGTGGGAAATTATTCACTCATAGTGAATCAAATGTAGCAATAATTAGTACTATTGTTTGCAGTGTAAAGCCAATGACCCTGAGTTCTACTTATAAATAAACTCAGATAGTGGACGAATTGTTAGTGTTTTATTTAACAAAAAAGTATCTTACTGTTTTGTAGGAAATCTAAAACAATGTGTTTTTTGGGTGTAAACTGCATTAATTACAGAGTGTAGATATGTTGTAGTAGTATCTTTATTCAGACACTCATAAAAATTGTAATGAAATTATGTATGAAATTCAATCATCATCTAAATAGTGAATTCTTCAAATACTGCTAGAAGTTTATACTTTATTTTAAAGTTATTTCTTTAATATCATTCATCATAATTTATATATTAGAATTTATTTATTTAAGCCTATCTTAAGTCTCTGAGGCTAGATAAGAAATTATTGAGCATAATGAGAGTATCCACATGATGACTAATTTCATTCTAATCACTATAAGCTTTAGTGTTCTTGTATACTGATTATGACTAAATACTTCCCATCAGTTTGTTATGTAGAATAAGCTTCATTAATTTTTTAAGTTTAGGTTTGATCTATATAGTTAAATAACATATTAATTTATGTTATAATCATGCTATGTTGCAAAACAATGTTCTTTTATAAGTACAGTAAAACCTGTCTAAGGCAGAATTGCATGGGACTGGGTAAAATTTCTGGCTTAGACAGTGAACATGCATTTCCTTAATTATATATAATTTTTTGGGCAGAACATTATACTTGCTTGACTTAAGGGAAGTAAGACGTTTGTGAATAAAGTTATTATACTGTTTATGCTATATTTATTAGAATAAGAACAAAAATAGACATTCAAAATATACATAAGTACACAAAATCTCAATCAAATTTATTTGAAGAAAGTGTCCAGTTTCAACTGTTTCATTTTTTAATGGGCTTTCTCATGCAGTTAAAAGAGAATGCCAATTCTAAGGTCTTTTCATGAAGTTCAATTTCCCCTTTATTTTTGCATACAGTTTGATAGCATTAATATAACTTAACACTTGTGATGAAGTAGGAATTTCTATTTCCTCACTATCATTTCCACAGTTCGCGGCAGTTTCTTCTAGCTTTAAGCGAATTAAGACCTTTTTTATAAAAGGCCTGGTTATCTGTTTTTCACCGTAGCGACCGTTTCATCAGTGGATGATTCCTGACCATCTTGGAAGCATTTTATCCACTAAGAAATGACTTGTTCATGGGGTAGATTGCTATTTTTACTTTGTACACACCTCAGTGAAGTTTCTGGCTTATACAGGTTTTACTGTATTAAAGTATACATTGATTTAAAAATGCTAAAGTTTTGTATGGAGGTATTAGAAACTGATCCATATTTTTATCTTCATCATTAGAACTTTATTTATTTTTGTATTGTAGAACATAAAAAAGATTGCTCCTTGTTATGAAACTCCCATGAAACCTGGACAATCAAAAAATATGGACCTTTTATCCTCACAGAATGGTAAAAAGCTTTTAATAGTTAATTGAAAATTTTGTGTGCATTTATTTATAAGTAATCTGTTTAACAATGTGTATTCCAGTTAATCTTAACAGTATAATGGTATATGTGTGTTAAATTTTCAATTAACTTGATAAACAGTAATATTTCACCCAAAAGGCTAATAAGATTTTTAATTTTTACTGGAATTGAATTTCTATTTTTGTGAAGAAAAGTAAGGAAAGTGCTTGGAGACATAACATGCTTGTAAGGATAAATTTTAAGCTTTCTGTTATGTATTTTTCATAACATTAATATTATCTGCTTGATAAATGTGTGTTATGCTCATTATTTTACAGTTTACTGTTTATATTCGACATGATCCAAAAGTAGATATACAGTTGATAATTGATAATTTATTTCATGGCACTTTACACATGACATGGAATTATGAGAAAGTAGATCCCAACTTATTCCTGCAGGTGTTCAACTAGAAACCTATTGCTGTTTATGCAATCCTGGAGTCTCGAAAAAAACCCACTTGTAGAGAAATATATATGCAAAAACGGCTCGTTTGGGTTGGGAAAATATTTTACATAGAAGAGTGAAGAACGTTTCGACCTTCTTTGGTCATCGTCAGGTTCAGTTTCTTTGTTGTTCGATCTTCTATGTAAAATATTTTCCCAACCCAAACAAGCTGTTTTTGCATATATAATCCTGGAGTCTGCCTGTCCATTAAATTCTGTAAATTCAGCTGTAGTTTATCTTTTCATTTCATCAAAATTCTGCAAGTTCCTACTGTATGCTTTGTCCTTTAACAGTCCTCTGAAGAAAAAGTACATGTGCAACTGTATATCAGTATTTGATCCACTCTCTTACTATATATATATAATGAAATAAATAACATCAATAACCATTATTTATTAATAGGTGATTAAAATCAGCACTATACAAATGTGGTAGGAATGTATCTCAGAATGGCTGGTATGGATATTAACACTTTTACTGTTAAGCAGAGAACAAAGTTTTGGCCATCGTAAGTCATCTTCAGATTAACAAAGATGTTAAGGTTATCAGCATGCCTTATCTGCAAGGGGAAGCAGATCAGTTTGCAATGAAGCAGACTGTCAATTTTCAAACTCTCACTTTTGTGGTCTGTTTTACTGGTTTAGGGTGCACTCCCTAATTTTCAAGTGTATTTAACTCATGCCCAGTTTTCATGCCTTCATCTTACCCTTACTTCCCTTTTGTAGTATTTATTTGTCATACATCCATTTTCAGAGGTTCTATGCTGAAATACTGTGGGCTTTTCAAGGGACAGCTTCTTACTTATTAATTCCATATTGGTTTTATCATTCTCAGCTCTCTCATTTACACACATGATTTCTCTATTGTTGGAATCTACTTGGTTGAGATGTGGCCTTGCCACAGGTTCTTTTGTCACCTACTTATCTTAGGGTAAGCTTTTTTTCTTAGGTGGTGTTTTACCATATCTCTGACACTTTGAATTTGCACATGGAATCCATGCATCAACTCTGTTTCTTTCTTCTTTGGTAGCTCATTTGTTGTAGTCAGAATCAAGACAAGCCCTAGTTCATGTTTCCTGTCCTCGTCCTTCTCAGTCTTTACCTGTTCCTTCTTTTAAGGGATCCATATTTTGTTTTCTTCAACATAGATTGGCACAACACTAACAGTATCAGTGAGAGCTTGATTGCTCAATTTTATTTTCTTTAGTAATATTTCATCACAGGTCATTGGGTTGTTTGGGTTCTCTCAAAGGGACTTGTCCTACAGTTTCTTTCCCTTCCTTCTCCTTTGTCACAGATACCCATTCCCTTTACCTTGGGATGCCATTACCAGCCAGCATTTGTTAGAGGCAATTCTAGACTTTGTCATAACATACCTTCAAACTTGTAAATTTTTGTTTTCCGGTTTTATATTTTGGGCAGTTTGCTATTCCCAAGAAAACCCATGGCAGGTGGCCTGGCGTAGACTTGTCCCACCTTTATCTCTCTTGTTTTACCGTGAAATCATTTCTAACTTTCAGTTGGGCCTTTTATCCAAGTTTATGGATGATCAAGATAGATGTTATATCTGTTGGTGGTAGTTCAAGACCTTCTGTCTCAACAGGTCATTGAATCTGTGATTCATATTTTTTCCAGCTTTTATTTCAAGCTGTTTATTGTCCCCAAGAAAACCAGAGACTGGTGGCCTGGAATAAATTTGTCCCACTCAATCAGTTTATCGATTTTCCTTATTTTACCATAGAATCATTTCTCACCCTCTGGTGAGTTTTTCTCCAGATTTATGGATGACTAAGATGGATGTTACAACTGCTTACATATATTAATTTCTGAGCAGACATCATCAGATCTTTGGTTTGCTCATTGTGAAGTAACTTATCAGTTTTGTGCACTGCCCTTCAGGCTTTTTTGGCACCATATGTTTTTAAATTGGGTGTTTTGAGCTTTTGCTTATCTTCATATTCTCACAGTATGTTTTCCTTATTGTATGGATGACCGGCTACTGTTAGCTTGTTCTGGACAGGAGTCTGCATGTCATGCTCATCAGCTGCTCCTGGAGGTGACTCAGTTAGGCTGCTAATCAAATTGGAGAAGTCACTTTTTTATTCTACCTGATATTTTATCCATTTGGGTGTGTTTCTCAACACCCACCACAGTTGGCCCCAATCTCTCATCCTTTTTAATGTAACTTACTGCTCCCTCTGTTACAGCTTGACAGGTTCTATCACTTTTTGGGATGTGGTGTTCTGTTGCTATACTTATCCACTTTGATCATGCTTATATGAGATCTGTTTATTAGGCTTTTTACAACCAGTGGAATTTTGCATGGGATCCTTTGCAGGTCTCCACCCAAGGAGTTTCTGCAGTGAGGTATATCTTCACTTGCAAAGATGCAATTATAATGCCAACCAATGTTCTCATTTTAACATTTACATCACCATGTTCACCTGCCACCATTAAAGCATGTTATCTTAATTATAAGGTACATTCATATATTCCAAATCCTCTCAGATGTTTCCAGTGTCAACGGTTTGGTCACTTGAAGACATCATGTCATAGTTCCTTGACATGTGTTCATTGTGATGGCAAGGACCATGATGTCTATGAGTGTGAAATGGACCCTCATTACATCAATTGCAATGGCTTTCATTGATCCTACTTTCATTCTTGCCCTACGTGGTTGGAAGAAAAAGAGGTGCAGTGTTTGAAGATGATTCAAAACATTACTTACTCTGAGACTTGAAAGTTGCTGTCCACCACATCATCTCAGACGTATGCTGCTGCACTTCATTCCACTACTACAATGGGAGTGCAGACAGATCTCTCTGTGCCTCCAACAGAATCATTCTCAAACTATATGAAAAGTCTTTTAACCTCCATGGTTAAAACAGTTGATGAATCAAAGTAAACACTCATTTTTGTCTCTTACGTTCATTCCAGCCAACCTCAAAATCCACTTCCTTTGGTTCCGGGTATGAGCATTTCTTTGGGTACATCTTTTCCCACAATAAGATGCAAAACAATCTTTCGTTTACATCCTCAATCGCTGGAATCTTCCAACAACAATGACCTACCCAGTTGACTCACTACAGAATTCGTGGAGTTTGACAGACCTTCCATGAATAAATAAAATAAAGAAAAAATATGTGGTTAGAAACAGAAGGGTTCACCACCCAATTTGCTTACACTTAAATAAAAATGGTCACCTTGATACAATGGAAATGTTGAGGTTTACATTTTAAACTGGATAACATCAAACCACTGATTGCTTTCTACCATCCCATATATCTTTCTTTAGAGAAATCATTTCTGAAATCTGCCAATACAGTCACATATTGACAGTTTTCTTTGTCCAGAAATGACAGGCTGTATAATGAAGAGGTGGCACTGTTGGTTGATCAGCATGTGGCCACCCTGTCATTGCTACTCGACACATCCTTGTAGGCTATAGCCATCTGTGTTTCCTTTGGTCATATCATCACTGTTTGTTCTCTCTACCTGTCTCCTGATGCTCTTGTTGAACAGTTGCTGTCTCCCTTTCAATCCTGGGACACTTTAATGGACATAATCCCCTCTGTAGAGGTATTGATATTGATGGGAGGGGTTGCTGCATAAAGTGTATACTCTCAGATCACAACCTTTCTCATTTGAATACTGGTTCTTACACTTATTTTCATGATCCTTGTCAGTCCTTTACTGCTATTGATCTCTTAATTTGTGCCCCTTTACTATTCTTCCTCTTTTCATGGAGGGTTGAACAATAACTCACAAGGCAGTGATCATTTTCAGAGAGATGGGCCCCTGTGGAATCTGTATCAAGCAAACTGGCCCTCTTTCACTGCTCTCCCAGAACTTCATCCTGCCATTGTCTCTAAGCCATCAATAGATGACTGTGTGGCAGCAGTAACTGACTGTATTATTCAGGTAGCTGCGCAATATATTCTTAAAACCTCTACACGTTTTCCACAATATCCTCATCTAGGGCACGGAAGGGAAGGCTCAAAAATGTGCCTGGGATACTTTTCATAGGTATCCAACACTCTCAAACTACATCCCTTTCCAGCAGGTCCATGCACATGGTTGGTGAGTAAGATGTCAAAGCCAGAAGGAATCCTGGATAACATTCACAACCAGCATCTCTTCTTCCACCAGTTTCAAAGTCGTGAGACAAGATTTGAAAGGTCAATGGGTTATATAATTCTGTCTCCCTTTTGATCTTGCTCTTTAATGCCCAGGAAGTAGCAGATACCCAGAGCATCGCTGATATTCTAGGTGAAAGCTTTTGCTGGGTATCTAGCACTTCTGCTTCATTCTCCACCTTATTAGCTATCAAGACTTGGGCAGAGTGATCACCTTTTTTTTTTGTCGGGCTGATTGTCTCTTATGACTATAATCTCCACTTTACACTGGTGGAACACAATCTGGCTCCTCATAATTTGGACCTGATGATATAGACTATGAAATGCTGCACCATCTATTTGCTGTTTTTCTTGCTATTCTTTTTATTGTTTTTAACTGGATGTGATAGGAGAATGTTTTTCTTGATGGATGGTGCCAAGTTATTGCCCTACCTTTCTTTAAGCCTGGGAAAGGATCCCAAGATTCCTTCAAACTACTATTTAATTGCTTTGATGAACTGTCTATGTAAGAGCTAAGAGAGGATAGTTAAATGCTCGTGTTGTTTGGTTCCTGGAATCAAACAACCTCTTCTTGCCCACCCATTGTGGGTCCTGATGACAATGCTTCACAAAGGACCACCTGATTTGATTTGAAATGTCAACCAGAGAAGTTTTTCTCAAATGACAAATCTTGTATCAATATTCTTTGACCTTGTGAAGGCTTATGATACCACATGGAGGTATGGCATTTTGCAAAACCTCCATTTATATGGATTACGTAGTAATTTGCCCAATTTTATTAAAAATTTTTTAATGATCAGGTGATTCCAAGTTCATGTGGGTTCAATACTTTCCTGTTCTTTTTTACATGAACTTGGAGTCCCTCAGGGCTGTGTTTTGAGTGTCACACTTTCTAGTATAAAGATTAATGCCATCACAGAACAACTCCCACTTATTGTTGCAAATGGGCTCTATGTCGACAACTTTTCCATCTCTTGTCAGTCGTCTTACGTGAGGTATATTGAGTGGCAGCTACAGACTGCCTTCAATCGTTTACTGAACTGGAACACAGTAAACGATTTTAACTTCTTTCTCTTTACAACCTTTTGCATGCACTTTTGCTGCCAAAAGGTATTCATTCTGATCTTTAACTCCATATCAGTGAAGCTGTGCTACATGTGGTCCCTGAGACAAAGTTTTTGGAGGTTGTGTTTGACCACAAGCTGGCCTTTATACCATACATGAAGCAGCTATGAGTCAAATGTACAAGAGCACTGAAAATCCTCTATATCTTCTCTTTCACCAGTTGGAGAGTGGATTGATGCTCTATGCTAAAGATATATTGTGCTCTTATACAATCAAAACTAGACTATGGTCATTGGTCTGCGGCTCTGCCAGGATCTCAGCCTTGAAGATGCTGGACCCCATTCATCATCAGTGACTTTGGCTCTGCATGGGGGCTTTCTGCACTTCCCCAGTCCAGAGTGTATACACGAACCTCCTCTACACCTTAGCTGTTTGCAACAGTCTTTACTGTATGCTTTGAAACTTCATTCCTTACCACAGCATCCAATCTTTGGTTGTGTTTTCCTTCCCCAGTGGGTCATGCTTTTTGAGAACAGATGATCTGTCATTGCTCCTTTTGGCTTTCGTATCTAAATGCAGTTGGATGAATTGGGTATGTCCATGGAAAACATTGCTGTATCCACTGGTCAGCTTATTCAACCATGGCTTATTACAGTCCTCCAATGTGACCTATCTTTAAGTCACCTGAGAAAAGCCTATACTCCCAATAGGAAGTATTGTCTGTTTTTTTTAGAATATTTTGTAAACCATCATTCCATTACTATTGATATGGATGGTTCAAAATCACTTGGCTATGTGGGCTCTGCCTTGGTTTGTTGTGGTTCGATGGTTGTGCACAGAATCCCCTCTATCGTTTCTATGTTCACTGTTGAACTATATGCCATTTCTCTTGCCCTGGATCACATAGAAGTTAAGCAGTAGTCAAGTTGCACTATTTATACTGACTTGCTTAATTCTCTACTGGCCCTGGAATCACATCATGCTAGTTCTCACCCTGTTCTTACTGATATTCAAAACAAACTGGCCCATTTCTCTTTAACATCTACTTCTATCTAGGCCATGTTGGTATTCACAGGAATGGGCTCACTGACACTGCAACTAAATCTGTCTGCTGTGCCTGTTCCATACATGGACTATGGTTCTGTATTCAAGGGTTGGCTTCATGGCAGTTGGCAGTCGATTTGACTGAGTGAGTGACATGAAAAGAAGTTTTTCCTCATAAAACTCTCTGTTGGACTTTGACCATTTTGCTTCTGTAAGGATCAAGAAGAGGAAGTTGTTCTAATTAGACTAGTCATTGGTCACAGTTTTTTAACTCGTCGTTTTCTTTTATTTGGGAATGATGCGCCATTGTGTTGTCTGTGTGATACTCAGGTCACAATAAGTCACATTTTACTGTCTTGCTGTTGTTATGACTTTTATGGACAGCACCATTTTAAACATGTTTTGTTCCAAGGTTTACCCATAACATTAGTGTTATTAACAATGGTGATGCTGTCCACATTAAAAATGTCTTAAGTTTTTTGAAGGCCATTAATCTTTTTCATGCTATTTAAGTTTTTAATTTATCAAGTAGGCTTTTTTTGTAATGTGATTCCCTTTTAAGAATACAGTAGAACTAGTTCAGTTTCAAATTAGAAAAATTCTGTAACGTCAAATAATTCAAAACCAGGACTTGAAAGGCTAACTTCAGGTGTCTAACTCTGATGTTTGAACTATCCATTAGTCATCCTCGCAATTAATGATAATTAAAAATTATGCTACAGAAAGTCCTTTACAACTTGTATTACTGTAGTTTCTCTCTTATTGCTGTAAACTCGATATAAACATTGGATTTAATGTTACTTATGTTTTAATTAAAAAATTAAACTTTGTTTTGTTTTACCTTAATTCCTTTTTACAAATTTTAATAATTTTAATTTTTCTGTAGTTGTGGTTGGATGGAACCCACACATTAGAGGGTATTCTGCTTTCTCCTCCTCATTTAGATCTAAATATTTTTGTGGATATATCCTTTCAGGAATGGCAGGTGTAAATCAATCAGTTGTAGGCTTTGGGTTGTTGGTTTTGTGCTGAGTGGTCCACTGTCCCTTATTTCATTTTTTGACAAGGAACCCTCCTCGATTTCTGGTTATCTGGACTCTCCACTGTGTTTCATACTCCCCTATTTCCTTAATTGGTGTTTGTGAGTTCTTACTGCTTTCCAGTTCCAAGCCACTGGGATGGTGGACTGTGGAAACATCTTCTTGAATGGTTTAATGACAGAAAGTGCAGAAATGCATTTCAATGCAGGGTAGGGTGGTATTCTGCTGGTGTAGATGACATAGTATCCTCCACTGTAAGGAGCAAGATGTCAAATTTTAGTTCTCCACTTCAATTGGGATTCATCATCCTACCCCCATTTGAAAGATGATTTGCACTGGCTGGGTTTTAGACTTAGAGTGGAACTAATCAACGTAAACGTAAGTCCTCACACTTGTATGTTGTCATTCTCCTTAATCGTAGTCCATCTGTGTTGTAGGTCATAGTGGAGATACTTATGGTTGTCCTTGTTATTTCCTTTCTATTCTCCCTTGATGTAATGCATTTAGAGGATGTTATTGCACCTGGGTTGGTCCTTGTCAGTTTCATTGTTGAGAGATCAATTTCTTTCTGGTAGACCTTTTTTTTTTTTTTTAAATTCAAGAAGTCAGGTTTCCAGGTCAATTTTCTATTCTTAACACATTTCTTCTTCTGGATTCAGAAGGGTTTGTGGGTTCCACGCAGCCTTGGGTTCAAGTGTAATTGACTTGATAAGCATGATACGCCATGATCTAGCCACTCCACAGCTGGGGGCATTTCTATTTGTTTTTTTTCCCAATACCAGTTCATTGTATTTGTTTTTTGTTTTTTTTATCCGTATATATTACACTTTTATTTCAGATGAGCAAAGAGTATATCTGGTTCTGAAGTAGTGCAGTCTCTCACATTAGCTCTTTGAATGTGACTCTAGTCTCAAGGTGTGTCCTTTGGTTGCTTTTTTTTTTTTTCTGCACTGCTACCTCCACCTATTAATGTGAGATTCGAACTGATTATGTGAGAACAGGTAATGTATCATACTAGAAGTTATACTTTTCCTATACTGAAAATGTACTTCTGGTAGTAACTTACCTATCTTCACACTTCCCACCCTTTCTCTTAACAGTGGTTCCAGTTTTGGCATGTGACTCTCATGAGAGTGCATGAGTCGCTTCGAATGGAGAGGAAGTAAAAAGTATCTGACATGCATTAAAATGTTTTGCACATAGAGAGCAACATTGAAGGAGAGGAGAAATATCAGAAATATATTTTTATTTTAGAAAAAATATGTCTTTACCTAAATCTTTTTAATGCTTGTATATAGCAGTAATTTACTTAAATTAATCAATAGAACTGGGTGATTTGTACAGTTTGCTAATGGATTAGTTGTTGGGCTCATTCATTTCTTACATTCATAAAATTCATTATTCTCACATGAAACTTGGATAGCTGTAATAACTAAAAATGATATTAACTGTAAACTATAATTTTGATTAACTGTTTATACTTGTGAATGGTGTCACAAGGTGATTAGGCTGAAACATCTTGAACCAATCAAATATAATGAGAAATTATAATATCAATATTTTGATTATTTGAATAGTTAGAATAATTAAAAACTGTTGTAATTTTAAACACTGATTTTAATTAATTGGTTATTTTGTCTACTAGTAATTAATTGATTATTAGAGATAATTTTTCAAGTTAATTGTCCAGGCCTGTCATTTTTTTATCTTTATCTTTCCAATGTCTGCAGTCAACATAAAATATTGTAATAACCTAAAAACATGTATTTACATAAGTTTTTACATACAAGTGTATTTCGATTAATTAATTCAAAATATAACTAAAAGGTATAGAAATTGCACAATTAACAAATTACCTTTATTACTTAATTAGTATGGAATTTTTGGTTGCTCACAATCAAACTATACATTGTACAAAGTGTTCAATACTTTATGTTAAAATAATTTTGGACCTACATATCATCAAATCACATGACATCCACAGCTGATTTAAAGTATTAGTTGAATAGCTTGTATCATAATTACATTTTTACATTGCTTGATGTAATACTCTTTCCAAGAGAAAGTATTCTTTAATCAGATTATAAAGGTGTGTTCAATTCAAGGATTTAGAATTTTAGAGGTGATATCCCTTTTTCTTCATAACATAAGAAAACAATTGAATATGGATCAATTTGGGGCACCAGTACTTTTAAGAAAGATGTGTGTTTTCTTATACCAAAACAACATCAGGCTATCTGCTGAGCCACCGAAGGAAATCGAATCCCTGATTTTAACATTGTAAATCCATAGTCTTACCGCTGTACTAGAGATTTGTAACAAGTGTTATCTGAACTGTGGTAAGCAGAGTGTAGAATCTATGAATGCATTGTCAGTGGCAAAAGTCATTCATTTGCCCCAGATAACAGTGTGCAACATGATAAAAAGGAACTCTGTTTATAAAAATGACAAAAGGTGTGTGTATAAATTGCTTCTATGATATCCATTCCCCAGGGGTTAAACCATACTTCCAGAAGAGATCACTCCTTCCTCCGTATGCAATTTGATGTATTAAATAATCATGATTGTATTTTTTAAATTAACTTTTTTTCAGTTTCAGTTTTAATTGGTAAAATAATTAAACTTTATTCAACCTGCTATAAAACCATTTTCTTAGTTCACTGCATTTTTCTTTTTTAGCGTACAATGTGAATGCTGTATGTAATTTGTAGTATAATGTTTTTGTCCAATCAAATATGCATTGAATTTTCCTGCATCTTTTCAAATGGGATAGTGCCAAAATCCCTTGTTATTTTACACATATCAAACAAAATAATTCTGATTCAAAATTGTGGAATTGTTTTAGCATTCATTTTAACTTTCTCATTTACTATTTGTTTTTGGCCAGAATTTGATTCAAGTTTTTCTGAAGGTGTTACACCTAACCAGTTTGCTAAAGACTTACTGAAGAGATAAAGAATACCTTTGTAGGCTGCAGTATGTATTTTTAATTTGATTGCATGCTTAAAAATAAAAATATTTTTGTTAACTATTAAGTAAAGATAATTTAAAATGATACCTATGTGCATAATTAACAACTACTTGCCATGACAAACAATCCAGTCAAAAATACAGCAACCTTTGTGATGAAAAAGACGTGACACCTTTTCACAGCCATCATTAATACCTTCCCATAATCTGATAACAATTAATTCAGTTATGTTTATCAATATGACATGATAAAATTTTGCATTTATGTTTTCACACAAACTTTCAATAATATCAGATGTGTAAAGTTGGTATTAACATATTCTTGGTGGGGTTATAATCATTTAGTGCCTTGGTGATTTTATTGGCTTATGTCGAGAGTGTGGAAGTTGAATTTTGCTTTAGGAGAAAATAAAATGTGAAGTCAGTAATTTGAAAGCATTTTACCCATTTTTATGACTCCTGGTTCAACCATTGTGTACCTTAAGCAACTGGAGAATGAAATGAGTGTTCAAGCTGTTCCATATGAAAAAGTACTTGTCAACTCACTGGATATATAACCTCTATGTTGTAGATTTCTGTGCAATTACACTCTTGAAATAGGTGCTAAGAAGCCATTGTCCTGCACACTAGATGATGTATGAAAAGCTGCTGGGAGAAATGGTGTGCTTTTGAATATACAACCTTTGACAGAACATTTTGCAATGGAATGCAAAACTGCTGTCAAAATACATGATCATCATATAGTCATTGACAGTATTGATGTGCTGAGGCTCTGATATTATTTTGATGTAACTATCTTTGATAAGAGGTATCCATTATGATAAATCCTACTAAGTATCCCAGTTGTATGTACTATGGAATATGTTTTCATGCAAAGTTTCATGTTAAGCGTATCAACAAATATCAGAACAAATCTCCTCATGGACTTTTGAGTTTGTGAGCCATCTTCCCTGTAGAAACCAGTTCATCTATTAAATTTTGGTTCATTTGTTACTTATCTTGGAATATGATATCTAACTGACTTACATGTATGGGATTTTGAGTTTCCATAAAACAAATCTGATATTTTATATTGTTTTCAAATTAATTGGCCATGTATTCAGTTAAACTGTAGTAAACTTAGACTGTTCTGAAGACAATTTAACCATTTATTCATCCATCTTCATTCTATAATAATAACCAAACCAATCTAGTTATGGAAAGTATATAGGTATTAAATTCTGCTGAAAGTATTTATTGTTATCTTTACAAAGTGTGCAGGTAAATAAATAAATAAAATATTTATAGTTTTTCAATAATTATTACAATGTCATGGATAATAATGTTTTGAAGACTGCTAATAATAATTGGAAAGTTATAGTAGATAAGAACACTTTGTATCAGAAACAATATCTTAACAATTCCAGATGATTTAAAGAACCACTAATTATACTTTTTTCTGTTTTTGTTATCAAGACTGATATTTTTACTTTCTTTTGTTTTAAGCTGTAAGTGGTTTTTTTGGTGGAAAAGGAAGAGGTGCTAAAAGGAAATTTCCTGTGGATGGAATATCTACAGCTAAGGAAAAGAAAGCCAAAAGGTAAGTGTAAGAACAGAAAATCCAGCCATAGCTACTCTAAGGTTTTCTTTTAAGGCTTTTATGTTTCTGTTTACATGACATATGAATAACTGTAATTTTCTAGTAATGTTTTTGTGTTTTAGTTATTTCATCTTTGAACTATTGTGTGTAGCTAATTTAGTCATGTGTTATCATTGTCATTCACTTAGTGTATGGTCAGGTTTTGTAACTGATACACTGCGTTTTAAAGAATGTATATGGAATACCCAGTTGTTAAATAATGCTAACAAGCTAGAAATATGTTAGTGTTGTTGTAATAATTGTTTACATTATTTCAGTACTAAAGATGAGTGGTTTAATTGATTACTTTATGAGTAGCATTAGCATTGATTACCATTTCAAAAACTAATCAGTTAATTTATGATTATAATTATCAGTCATACTTTCATAAACATATCATGAAAGCAATCAAGAAATTGAAAGTTGTGTTTCTGTTGGAAAGTGTTGCTGTTTCCAAATACACCAAAACTAATTGAGATTAGGATTAGGCACTCGCGACCCCTTACCTAAAAGTATGAAACCTATGTGACCCCCTACTTAGGGCTTACTATCAGCAGCTTAATTTTTCTTTTATTTTCTGTGAAGGAGAAGGAAAGAAACATCTAAAAAAAAATATTTAAAAATTCTGTAATTATTTATTAGCAAATTAAATCACATTGGTCCAACATGAATTCACAAAAAGAACATATATTTCTTAAAATAATATTAACATAGGTTTGAACAGCTATCCAACCCAGCTAGTGAGATGCCTGATTTTGCATTTCAGCAGCAAGCTTTGAAATTCGTGGCCGAGCATTTGTTAGAGTCAGTCTCATGTCATCTCCAACATCCAATCTGTTCCTATTCTTTGTTTTTATATTGACAAGAGTGGAAAATCCTGCCTCACACAAGTAGGTAGAAGCAAATGGAACAAGGACACGTAAAGCTATCATGCTAACTTTGGAGTATGACTGATACATAGCGCACCAGAACTGAGTCACGGATTTCACCTTGAAGAGATCACGAGCTGAAGAGTTGTTCCTTAGATCCAGAAATTCATCTTGGATATCATCCGGGATTGCTGGATACATCAAGTTCAGTACAAAATGGATTCCTTACCAGGGCCTCCTGTTCCTGTGATAGCTCAGGGAAGTAACTCTCGACTTCCTTTTCTAGAGACTGAAGATGTTTGGTAATCTCATCCTTGAGGAACTGATCCAGTTGGATCTGAGACTCATCCGTCACTCCACAAAGTTTTTCAAACATAGTGATGTTTCCAAGATTGGTTTTCCGACACCAGTTCTGCAGTTTGGAAACAAAGGCCCAAAGACTATCTTGAAAAAGGAGAACATGTGTTTCCCTTCTTTGAAGCTTCAAATTGATCTTGTTAAGCTGGTCAAAAATCTCGGCTAGGCACGCAACCCTTTTATTCCATGCTTCATCTTCGAAATGAGCTACAAGATCTTTTTTTTCTTGAGTCTCCAGGAATAGCTTTATTTCATCTTTCATTTCAAAGACACGATTAATAACGTTTCTTTTCGACAACCAACGTACTGCTGTGTAGAAGAGAAGGACTTCGTGGTCAGCATTCATATTTTTGCATAGTTCTTTGAATAGGTGAGTGTTGAGTGCTTGAGTCTTCACATAATTTACAATTTTGATTACAGATTCAAGCACTTCCTGCAGAGAGGCAGGGAGAGTCTTACTGGCGAGAGCATATCGATGAATCATGCACTGGATGCCCTTTGCTTGAGGTGCTAGCTTCTTCACTCTCGACTGGAATCCTGATTTCGATCCCAGCATAGCCGGTGCCCCATCCGTACAAACCCCACACACGTTTTCCCATTGAAGATCTTCGTCTTGAAAAAAGATGAAACTTTTTCCATGACATCATCAGCTTTTGTTGTGGTTTCAAGTGCACTGCAGAATAAGAATTCGTCTTTGATGTCACCTGAATTAATGTATCTCACGAAGACAAGGAGCTGAGAACATGAAATTACATCTGTTGACTCGTCGAGCTGAAAGGAGAACAAAGGGGAACCCTTGATTTCAGTCAAAATCTGTTCCTTCACATCCATAGACATTTTAGAAATGAGCCTCTGTATAGTATTATTTGACAGGGATACTTGCTGCATCTTCTTTCCATTGGCTTCTCCAAGAATAAGATTTACTGCTTTCATCATGCAGGGTTTAAGAAGTGTTTCTCCAATCGTTTGAGGTTTTTTTTGTTTAGCAATTTCGAATGCAATCTCATATGAAGCTTCCACTACGGCTGCACTCTGCTGCTGAAACGACCCACTTCTATCGATTCTTTGGCTTTTAAGACACCGTTCATGCCGTTTGAAGAAATCCAAACCCTTCTTTGCGTGTTCTGGATGTTTCGTCTCGAGATGACGCTTGAGTTTTGATGGTTTCATTGACTCTGCACTCAGGACAGCATGGCACAAAACACACTGTGGTTTCTCGATGCCGTCGTTGGCTAGCACAGTGGTGAAGCCAATGTTGAGGTAGCATTCTGAGTATCTGTGCCGTTTAGCCATGGACACAACTCACCTCTACTGCTTACTTATCTCCTTGTTAAAATAAAATAAAAATGTTGAATAATGAACGCTTTGGCAACTGTAGATCTTACACTGACTACTTGTGGGGGGTGCAGGTAGAGTAATGATGGGGTAAGTATTGGGAGGGAAGGGAGCGTGGCCAGTCGCACGATTCGTCATCCACCAATCAGGAATGGACATGTGACTCACGTGTCGACAGCGAGCACACACACACTTAATCACAGCTAAACAGACACACAAGCATACGTACATGCGCGTGCACTCACATACTCGCTACTCACTAGTACACACATACATACAGTTGCAGACACATACACATTCACACAGGCACGCATACATACACCCATAATATCACCTAATGACATTGAACTAACGTAGCACACGTTTTGCTTTGCACCGAAACAAAAAAAATGTAAGAACTTGAAAATGTAATTGATGAAATAAAATTAATGTTATCCCAAGCTACTTCTAACAAGGCTACGCGACCCCCAAGGGGGTCGTGACCCACCGGTTGGGAACCCCTGGGATAAATCATTTACCTTGAAAATAATTAGCTAATCAAAATTAACTGTTGCGATTATCGCTATTGTTTATTATTCCACCACTTTATTAATTGAAACTACTATTAAATCCATTTTTACAAAAATAACCAACTAATTTATTTTAGATGTTTTAGATTATTCTAATTATCCATGTGATCAGTTATGTTTGTTGAAAAGTACAGCTTTTCATAATGAGTTGGGATTTGTGGGTCTGAGGTTTGACTTTCATTGCCACTATAATTATTTCTCTTTTCTTTGTTATTGTACATTTTCTAAGGCTCTTTGCCTCTGCCATTAATTTTGAACTGCTCTCTGGAGGAAAGGAAGCTGGTTGGCACTGGTCTTCATTAATTTTCTAGTTACTAAGTGGTAAATAAAGTGTATATTTACTTCTTCTCTACATTAAGTTATGTATTTAACTTACAGTTGTGTAATTGTATTATCTAATGTTGTATAAGTAAGCATGAACTCAGAGGAGGTGTTTAAGGATACCATCAAAGCTTTCCTTCTCACATCTCCACATAGATTAACTGTCTTTCTCATGAATCTGTCAGAGAGAATTGAATGCCACTAGCCTTGAAGCAGTTCTTACCTAATTTCACATGTTTTAATATGAACTGTACTGGTGCATGATGTCATCATGTGATAAAAGCCGTTCACCAGTAGGAGGTGACACAGTTGTGTAAAATGGTTGCAGTAATTTCCCCTATGCATTTATACTCATGATAATAACTATATTATTATTCTTTGCATTAATCTGAATGGATGTGTTTAAATTTCTAATTTGAGTCCAATTTGTTGAGATTTGTATTGTTAATGAAACTTTGATTTTTTATTTTTGTTTTGAAAGCTTTAATTCTTATGAATTTTCAAATGATGGTAAATTATATTTTGTCCTGTGTGAGTGATGTTATTTACACGTAGACCTTATTTATACATTGGCTTTTGAAGTCTTGTTAAATGTTGGGAATGTTGCAGCCATGGTTCAGTATGATCTGGATAATTGCATATTTGCTGGGTTTTCTACTGCTGTCCTGTATGCCAAAATTTTCCCATGAGTTGAGAATGATCTGTTGGATTCAGTTTCAGATCAAGTGGATTGTAGGGCCTAGACACCTTCTGCTTGTAGGCTCTACCAGCCAAAGAAGTTAACAAAAAGTTAAAGAAATTATAGATTTTTAAGTATATGTCACCATATCTATGCAAACGCTGTATGAATTAACATTTACCAATAATAAAATATTGAAATATATTAAAAATGGCTTAGTATAAAATAAATTGTGGAATAAAAGAGACTTTTAGTGAAATGAAAAGTGAAACACTTGTTTTAATTTAATCAACATTTTTTTTTTAAATCAAGTGTTTCACAGTTCACAAAAATTTTGTATCTGTGTATCTCTATGTTTCAAACATATTTAGAAGAACATGATTATATGTTAATGTTAACATTTAATGGTAAAACAGTTGATCAATTTAGAATTGTAATTTATTCTTTTTCTATTTACAAAGGTTTAAGTTAAAATCTCTCTATTTACCACATACTTATAAATAGCATAAATAGAGTTTTTAGTAAAAATTTGCCTATGTATTGTAAGAATCGAAAACATAAGTGATTAATTTCATTTTTTTAGAAACACTGTCTGATGAATATGTTAGAAAGCATGAATCTGGTAATTTAAAATGAAAGAAAAGGGAAGCTAGGGCACAAGCCATAAAACAAAATTTATCTTTCCATATTAGGAATTAGCTGCAAAGGAAAAAGGTCCTTCTCAAAATCAAAAATAATAAAAAATTGCTTGCAATCCACAATGGGACAAGAAAGATTGTCATCACTTTCTTTGCTTTCTATAAGAAGTGAAGTTTTGAGCAGAATGGATGTGCATAAAATAATCAGACTTTGCTGTTTTAAAGAACCAAGAAGTTCATATTTATTTTTTAAAATTTATTGACACTCAATGAATTAAAAAAGAGGAAAAAAAAATGTTTCAACTTCAGTGTTTTGATGAGATTAACTTTTAAGGAAAAGTTTGATGATCCCTAATTTTTGTTTGCTCTCAAATTGTTGTAGGTCCTAGGCACAGTGCCTTTTGTGCCTAATACATAATTTGGCCCTGATGTGGCTACAGCTTTAACATTATTTTCTTTGAATAGTAGGTTACCATTTAGGAAATGACTTTAATCTTCTAGTCTCTTTCTGGATTTTACAGCCAAGTATGTTTTTTTCCTTATCTTTTGCCTGTATTCTTTCTTATTTCTTTTTTTGCTTATGATATACAATTCTCAGGGTTTATGTTGTTTTTCCTTTTTTGATTTTTATTAGGATTTATACTGTTTCCTTTCTCCAGTAGTGCCTCTCTTACACTTAAATGCCTTGTCTCACTCAAATTTGTAACTCTCTTTGTTCTTACTAGTGGACTTTATACTTTTTCTCAATTTCTTGTTCTTGATGTCTGTTTGGCCAGCTTAGGGATTGGGCCCCTTACATTCCATTTCTTCTCTGATTCCAGAATTTTGCATTTTAGTCTTTCTCCCACTACTTTCCTGTATTCCCTCTCATACCTCAATTTTGTTTGTCTGAGATACTTAATTCCCATTTTCTGCTCTTATTATTGGTTCTATTTGTATTCAGTAATTTTATGAGGGCCTTTACTAGCCATATTTGTAACCCTAGATTAACATTTCCCAATTTTTTCCACAACTGACTTCTGTTGACCCACTTTTGAATGGTATTCTCTTCTCACACCCTCCCTTCTTTTACTGAAGGATTTCTTTTGGTAGGAAAGGCTTGTAATGAAATCGAAGTTCTTTCTCAGATCTGCTCAATATTTGTTACTTTCAGTCATTTTTAATCTTCTGTCTAGCTCAGCTCTCTCCTCTTTATCTGTTGCATATAGCATATCTACAAATTTTATTTTCTTGTAGTGTGAGATGTGTTTTTGCTTTTAGAGATTCTGGAGCCTATCATTCCATTAGAGCATGCACACGTGTGCCTTTTCCATTACCTTGCAAATTCATGAAGTCCTTTATTAGGCTACATTGTTTTCATCTGTAATTCTCTTCTCTCCTCGAGAAATCGTCATGGTGACAGGACCATGCCCATGCTACTTCTGACAATCTCTTTCTGACTTTCAAACTGGACCTATCTTCTCTCCTCTCTTATTGAGGCACATCTCTGGATAAGTGCTTGATTTCTGGCATTTGGATGCAGGATGAGTGTTCACTCCACATCAACATGTTTGATCTGTTGTTGTTCATCTTGCATGTTCCCATTTTTACTGCCATTAGATTACTTGGTTACATTCCACACAGTTTTTTTCCATGGTCATTTCTTGTTCAAATTGTCTGAGAGGCATCTATTCCAGGACCCTTTGTAATTGGGCATTGGATATACTGTTCTGGACCCATTGACATTGAGTTTGTCATGATGTCTGTCATTTGCTGGGAGTTAGGAACTTGTTAGTAGAATGCAAGTTCTTCTCTTTCCAATATGCATTCTATCAATGGAGTGGTATATACACCCTCAGGTCTTTCTTTGAGTTTGCTCTTTATTTAATATATCTTCTCATAGGCACCCTTCTGAACATCAATTTCTCTACTGGTTCTCTGTTCTTCATTACGTGATTGCGGCTGTTGTTACTCTCAACTTGTCTTGGTCCCACCTCTCATTGTCTTCTCCCTCAGATTCTCGTCTTGGTTTTACCTCTGTTTTATATGATTATTTCACTCGTCTTCTCCTTCAGATTCTCACCTTTATACATGACTCCTTTTCAGGCTGTAATGTTATAGCATCTCTTTGGCAAGTTCATCCTTGGTCCACTTAGTATCTCTCTTTCCAATATCACCTCTCTTTTGCTTCACTCTTGTGCATACTTTTTCATAAAGGAATATCTTTCCTTCATTTTCAGGTGTGATATTTGCTTGATCCATTGCCTACCAAAACACACTTTCTGATTTTTCTTGTCACATTCTTATTACCCTCCCATGGTGTTTGTCTATTACTGACAGTGGATGGTTTTTGCCATTGTTCCATCTGCCACTCCTTGCCATCATGCTGTGAATCACTTTTCTGCCTTTTTACCTGACTTCACCTCTGTGGTTTGCTGGTCTCTGCCTTTACTAGTTGTCATTTTGCTTTTCCTGGTACCACAGTGGGTGTCTTCCCCTATTTTCTTCACTCTTTTCTGCTCCTTCACTCTTCTGTGTACTTCTGAACTGACTCCCACACCTAAATGAATCCTTAGTGATGTTTGTATAGTCTTGCACATTCAGATGGAGCCAGTAGATTCTTGTTTTTTGTACCATCTTTCTTTCCAAATTATTTTCTTCTCACCTGTGATTAATCTTTCATATGTTTATTCTATAAATGCATTTCATCTCCCTCTTATATTACATATTCTTCTTCCTGGACTGATCTTTCTTTCCTCAGAGTTGTACTACATGGTATGATAACTTTATTTTTATTTCTGACTCACCTTTCTTATTGTTTGGATCCAGATTAGCTCCTGTATGGTGCTTCTTATCATGGATCTTTTCCTTTGAGTGTCCTTGCCATCACCCTGGCACTATTCCTCTTCCAGGGACCTCTCACCTCTTTCTTTCTATCCTTACTGGTTGAGTTTATTGGCTTGAATGGTTGGTATGTTCACCTACATATGTGGATACTCGTACACTAATTCACATTTCTTCATATTTGATTTGTCACCTTGCTCATTCTCTTTCATGTAATCTTTGCTGGTTTTAGGATGGGATCATTGAGGTGAGCATGTGGATGACTTGCCACACATTGTTTCTTTTCATGCACATCATCTAACTGTTTTATTCCTTGATGGATTTTGACTTCTACCAGTAATCATTCTTCAATCTTCTTTGAGAGTAATATGTACAATTACATTTTTGGAGCCCATTTTTAATTTCACAGGATCCTGCCAGCTTGGCCGGTGTTGCTTTTTAAGGTATAATAACTCAAAAGTTGCATTGAGCCAGGATAATAGAAAGTGCTCATACTTCTTCCCTGGCTTTACCAGTTTTTACTGAAAGATGGGGTGCTCTAAAGACCACTTTGAGGTATCTTCACGGTATACATATTTACTCAATTGTCCCATTCAGACCACACTTACTGAATTGACTATTATGGAAAACCCAGCACCAAAAGTTTTTAACCCATTTCTCTGTCTTTCTAAAGTTGAAAAATAAGCTTTTGTGCCCAACACTATCTCTAGTAAAAACCTTTTTAGCTGGACGTACAGTGGGAATCCAAATGCTTTCCCAGGTCTCTCAGATGTAATTTCTTCACTCCTTTATTGAGTGGAGCATGAGAGACCATTGCTACTAGTACATAGCTGTTGGGGTGGTGGATCATGTAGAATCCTTACTGTTGGATTTTGCATCTTTATATAATATGGTGAGAAGTGAGGCAGTAGTGACACTGTCAGTGTAGTGTGTGTAACCCATTTAAACCATAACTCATACCACTTGTAACATTCTTTTGGAGGCAGAAACTGTTCGGTCAGAGAGGTAAGCACACAATGTACAGAAAACATGATCCATAAGTAAATTTCTCTCCTCATGCAACTGAAATCTATTCAGTGAGTTGAGGAACACTATACAAAACCATACTGCAAAACTACATTCTACTCCTCTTGCAGGTAGTGAAATCTGTGTTATAGAGCCTGTTCTTTAGAGTCAAGGTGAGTACACACTATATGAAACTATACTGCATAATTAAAGTGCCCTCCTCTTCCAACTATTTTCTGTCCCTTATAGTTAAGGTGAGCACCCAAGGTATGGTTTGAATGAGGCACAACCATTCCACATACACTGGTGGCCAAAATCTTAAGGCCAATGAACATAAAGAAAAAATATGCATTTTGCATTGTTAGACTCAACCACTTATTTGAGTAGAGGTTCGAAAGAAGAAAATAAGAAAAGGTGAAATAAAAATAAAATATTTTAGCATTTAATAGGGAAAATGTGAACACTGAACTTATCCCAAATACTAGCTGGTCAAAAGTTTAAGACCATACCAAAAGGAAGTCCTAAACAGGGTAGGAAATGTCCAACAAGAGGTTTCAGGAGTGAGTTGCATGGCCGTCATTTCGAATAACTGCAAAGATTCGCTTTGGCATGGTCGATGTGAGCATTTGCAGAAGGCTGGCTGGAATGTTATTCCAAGTGGTGAAGATGGCTTTATGAAGATCATGCACTGTTTGGAATTGATGCCCATTTCTATAGACTTCTCTTGCCATCCACCCCCAAACATTTTCAATATGGTTCAGTTCGGGCGGACATGCTAGATGGTCCGAAAGAAACATGTTATTCGCCATTAAAAAGTCCTTTGTCCTGTGGGCATTGTGGATTGTAGCATTGCACTGCTAAAAGATCCAGTCATTTCCACATAAGTGAGGGCCTTCAATCAATGAGGATGCTCTTTCCAACATGCCAATGTAGCCAGCTGCTGTTTGACACCCCTGTATAACCCCTGTTTGCTTTTATAATGCCTTTTTTTTAAATGAATAAAGTTATTTATAATTATTCATTTCCTCTAGTTGGTTACAAAGCACTTCAGGAACTGTGTAGTCACGGTTACAATAATTAAGGTCCTTAACATTGTCATAAATAAAGTTATAAACATTTAAAACAACACTGAATTCTCAGGATTAACAATCTGAAAAGTGTACATGCTTTTTTAATAAAATTAATCATTTATTGTTTCTAAATTTTAAATAATGCAGGTGTGTTGGAAGTATAATATCAGGTCATCCCTGAAGTAATTTCTGATTTTAGGTTCAGAAAAAGAGAAAGGATTTCAAACACTTTTAATGATATTTAATCAATAATGTGTGTTCCATTATTATTGGTTACTTCCTTCCAATGATTCACAAGCTTCTGAATGCCACTTCTATAAAATTCTTTGGGTTTGGAGGAAAATAATGTACAGAGAGTAGTTTTTGACATCTTTATGTATTCCAAGCTCTTTTCCATCAAGATAGTTCTGCAAACTTTGAATAGATGATAATCAGATGGGGTAAGGTCTGGAGAATATAGAGGATGTGGAAGTTTTTCCCATTCTAACTCCTCAGTCTTTGCAGATGTGATCCTTGCATTATCCTGGTGTAATACAACATCTTTACGAGTGATCAAAGCAGGCATCCTTTCTTTCAATGAAACTGTCAGGCTCTCTAAATGTTGGTAATAGAAGTCTGGTGTAATCATTATGTTGAGTGACAGCGACTGAAAGGGGATCATACCAACAATATCCTACCAAATGCTTAACAAGACTTTCCTCGAGTGGAGGTCCATTTTGAGCGATGCTTAATATTTTTTAAAATATATGCATTTTTCATCTTTAATCACTATCCTGTCCAAAAAATGTGAGTTACGTTCATTAGAACGCAGAGAAGCACAAATGCCTACTTTTGCTCTAAGGTTGGCTTCTGTCAAATCATAGTGGACCCATTTTCCATGCCTGTTGCAAACGGCAGTGAACTGTTGAATAGGTTGAATTAAGCTTCTGAGCTAGTTTTTCAACTGTTGCAGCACAATCTTCATCAAGTGCAGCCAGCAGCAAGTCATCATTAAGCTCAATTGGATGACCTGAATGTGGTGCATCACTTAAGCTACAGTCACTTGATTATGAACTTTTGAAATCACCTTTGACATTTTCTTTCATTGAGAGACTTCGCGTCATAAACACCTTGAATGTTTTGTTTAGTTTATGTAGCACTATTGGCTTTTTTAAACTTATAAAGCATTATATGCCTAATGTACTCCTCAGACACATCCATCTGCATAAGGGTTTATTTGATTAATGATCTGAAAAAGTGGAGTTGGGTTAGCCTCTTTTATTTGTCTGAACATTTTGATACACATCATACTACATATATTAGTCATTAAAGTCTTCTAGAAAGACAGAAATTATGATGCACTTTCTGTATTAAATTTTCAGACATTACTTACGGGGGTGACCTGATACATTTATATTTATAAAGTTTAGGATTAAATTAGTATAATTACAAATTTTTTTTGTGAAGTCTGAAGTACGGGTTTCCTAGGGTATTTTGTATTTCTTAACCACTTGATAATTTTTCTTGAAACTCAAATTGTAAAGTCAATCTTGTATGCCAATTTAAATGTATTTCAATAGTTTTAACTCAAAAAGCTTCAGGAATGACATATTTTCTGACATGTATTGAATGTATTTCAAAAAGAACAAAAAGTAAGAATTTATGTTTCTTCAAAGCTTCAATGAGTTTCTTTGTCTAACAAAGTAACCTACTTGTTGATTTTTTAAGAATTTTTCTGTTCGTCCCAAAGAATAACTTTATTTTTGCAAAGAATCTCTCAACCCTGAAAATGTACTATTTCCTTCTTCCTTTTGAAATGTTTTCTTGTGTATCTTTGCACACAATAACAAATGTTTCCTTTAGTTTTCATACATGCTTTGTTATGGTGCCACATTAAGTGGATTGATAATTTCCTTATGAAATGCAATTATAAAAACAGCTATGAAAATTTAAATGTGATCAGTTAGAGTAATGATTAAACTATCATATAACAATAAATATATAGGTTTAAGAATTTGCTTTTTAGTTTCTAAACATTTCTTTTAGTTCTGTTTGTTGGAAAATTGTAAAAGTATTTATGTTAAATCTGTTTGAGAGCAACAGAAATCTTTTTTGAATCAGGAAACATCAGATAAGTTGGGATAACTAAGCATATACAGTTTAAAGATGAGTTGAATGAATAACAAAGAGAATTGTATTGTATGTTTAGTACAGTAACAAATTATACAGTGTTTGGAGAAGGTTTTACCATCATCAGGCACAAGTGATTTCCTCAGACACAGAAATACATATACTGTATGAAATAAAGAAACAATCCAACTAGAGAATTCTTAAGGCTTAATGAAGTTATATAACTGATGTTTAGTTTTTTGTTTAATATTACATTTTTTGCTTTTTAATAGACATATTGTGTTTTAGTGTTTGTAAACAAGTGTTTTTTTAACTATGTTCACCAAATAAAATTGTTATAAATCAAATAAAAGTATTTACATTTAAGTGGTATAGAAAGTGACTGCTAGATATCTTGATGACTGAATATCATTACATCAATTCTATCCAAACAACATGCATAAATAAATTGACTACTACCAAATTATTTTTAATTGCAATTGTGATATGTTTTAAATAAAAATATTTACTTATCACTAATGATAAAGTGTTTTTATCAATTTATGTGATTAACAGGAGATCAATGTATAGGATTACTGCATATTTTAAAAGCAAACAAATATAATAAAAATTTCATGGTGGTATTTATCAACATTAGTAAATGATTCATCAAATTGGGAAAGTCTAGATTATCTGTAAATATTTTGTGGCAAAATATGCAGTAGAGATTTGTCATAGGAAACCAAAGATAATTTGAAAAATACTTAAAAAACAATGTGAATAGGAAGAGTAATAGTATCAAGTTATGAATCTAACACACACGTATGGCTGTTTATTTCCTGTTTTTGGTTTTACAGTGGTTGTGTTGGGAGGCTTCAGGTTTTCTATATACTATATGCTTAATCAAATATAATTGGTTAATAAGCCATCATTTATTTAATTAGCAAATACCACTAATCACCTTTTCAGTAGGCTCTGAGCAAATATTCATATGTTGGAGAATTCTGTGGTTGTGAAACATTTCCATTTGTGGCAGTGGTGTTCTGTAATTACACGAATTAACAAAAAAAAAATACTCAGCAACTGATGTGAAACTATCCATTAGTATTTGTTACTCAAAAACTCATTTTTCTTTTGGATCAAAAAATTGAAAAGTTGTTATTATACAGGTGATAAAAGTGGATTACTTTTAATTAAAAAACAGTGAGACTGTTAAAGAAGGTAATGTTGATAGAAAGTGAACATGTGTAGATTAAAATACAGTAATCAGTAGTGTAAAGTTCTCACAGAAATTTTAGTACAGGTTTAATTTTTATCAAAGCATATTTAAGAGAGACAGATTTCATATGTTTCATTACATGAAAAACAGTACAGCATAATTACTATGTAAAGGCCACTTTGTTTCATTCTGGCTCATACTGCTATTGCGATGGCATTATACAAATCACATGATATTTGGCTAATGATCTCCTTTGTGTACTTTCAAGAAAAAGTGATATATGTAAGTTATTCTCTAAAATTGGTAATGAAAATGAGCAGTAAAATGTGTGTAAATGTTTTTAATTGTAATTCTATATAACTTACTATTACAGTGACTTGGTTATACCCAAACTCCCTCCTCATGGTTTTCCTTTGGAACACCCCTTCAATAACGATGGCTTCCGCTACATTCTAGCTGAACCAGACCCTCATGCTCCATGTCGACAAGAGTTTGAAGAGAGTGAAGACTGGGCAGGAAAACCTATTCCGCGTTGGTTATACCGGACTTTGGTTTCTTCTACTGTATTACTAGCTATGCATGACCGAGGTGAGGTGTTGTTTCTTTTGTGTACAGACTTGTATCTATTGTACTTTTTATTCTTAGGCCATGCATAATAATGTAGCAGTTGTAGGGTGTAATGTTTGATCTAGATTGATTTAATAACATGTTTTGTGAATGTAAAGAAAAACAAAACAGATATATGTATATATATATATATATGTGTGTGTGTGTTTATGTATATAATTAACTCTTAAACAGGAGCCATCATCAATTGATGCTGCTAACTACAATATTCCCACTGTTTAAAGGTTAAAAGATAATTTTATAGTAATACTTAGTTACTCTGATATTCTGTTTTTAACCAACTGCATTGTATTTTAGTAAAAGTAGCAAAGTTTATAATTTGTTTTCTCTTCTCAAAGAAAGGGGTCGGGCGTATATAAATGCTGTATAACCATTATAATCTGAAAATTGAAAAATATGAAGATTAATGTAAATCAGTTTAAAAGACCATAAAGGAAACTATAAGATCAAACCTCTCACACATATGTAGCTATTTTTGTTTAGTGCTGTCCTTAATATGCAAACCTTTTTTCTCATGTAAATCATCATGCAACAACTTTTCACCAGGAGGAATGTAACACCCCCTCCAGGTGCATGTAGCTTCCTCCATTCGATTCTGTTGAACTGTCACTTTTCATTAGGTAGTGCTGTAGGCAAGAAGTGTTTTGATTGTGCCCTTCTCTCATGTTCTGAATTTCAGCTTTCTCATGTGAAGTGGAAAAATCATTTGCATTTTTTACCACTGTTTTATTTTGTAAAGTTTTCAGTGATAACTACCTTGGTAATTTGTTTTTCTATTTAAGTAATTTTAAACTTTTCATCATTTTATGATGAATACCAAAGTTAATGTAATGGCTTTGGAGGCTCTACCATCTGCTATCAACACAATTACACAGGCTTCAGATAGTGGAGACATAACTGAAGAATATTAGACCATAACTTATTAGGAGACCTTTAACGTTATCTGAGCTGAACTTCATTTGACCTGTTTTCTTCCTTTCTGGTGGGAAGTTGCTAGCAGTCATTTGGTTCTTTGTTCTTCAGGTCATGTCACAAGAACTTGTCATCCAGTTTCTTTCTCAATTTCCACTGTCTCCTGTACTCATATTCTTTCTGTTGCCTTGGGATCCTACTACCAGTCAATGTCTGTTGGAGGTGGTGCAGACTCTTCTGGAATTTATCTAGTCTTTGGCAATGTGATCTAGATTATCCTGACATGTTGCATCATTTTTACCTTATTCCATTTGCTCTTCTTCAACAGCAGTTTATTAATGTCAATGGAACATCTTCTGCCTTTGGTCTTTGTGTAGGGTTTTTTTTCCCCTCTGTAGGCCATCTTTCCCCAAGGTTTTACTTCAGGCCATTTGTGGTCTCCAAAAAAAAAGAGAGGACTGGTGTCCTGTGATCAGTCTGTCTCAATTCAATCCTTTTCTGGATTTTACCCATTTTACAATGGAGTCCTTTTTTATTCTGAGGTTGGCTTTCTCCAGGCTTGTGGATGACAAAGGTAAATATCTTGAATACCTATCTTGATATTCCCATTTCTTCTCATTGCACATGCTATCTCTGATTTATCCATCACTGAGTCGGGTACCAGTTTTGTGCTTTGCTCTTGTGGATTGCTTTAGACCTGTATGTCTTTTGTTGGATGGTCAAAGCTTTTGTCAGTGTTATGCATGCTTGGGGGTTGCACTTAACACCACTGATTAGATGACTGGTTTCTGTTAAGTCATTCCAAAATGGAATTTCCTTCTGTCAGAAGCTGGTTAAGTGGGATGGTTTTTTTTAAGGTGGAGAAATCTTTCCTGTCCCTTACTTAATATCTTGTCTTCAACTTTCACCCCAGCCAAGCCCAGCCTTCTTCTCTTTGACTCCATTCAATTGAGCTTTCGGGTTTCCTTCGTGCCATTACTTCTCCAATTTTTACTGTTCATGAGGTTTTATCATTTTTGGGAATATGGGCTTCTCTTGAAGCTCTATTCCCCTTGGATTGGACACTTGTAGTTTCTTCAGTAGACTCCGAATGAAAGGTTGAATCTTTTTTGGGATCTTACAAATTCTCCCATTACCCTGTCTTATTCCCTTGTCAATGAACTGATGGTAGAACATATCCCACACATCATAGAATGTACTGTTTCATCCTTATCTGGATTTGCATTTCCTCATCAATGCCTCCATACAGGGTTGGAAGTATGGATCGATCAGCAGGAGACTTTCAAGAATGGTCTGTGACTGATCAATTTTACCCTATCAACACTTGGAGTTTCAGGCAGTACACATTCTTTAGATCACATTCTCCCACTAGTAGGGAATTCTACAAAGGTAGCTTATATCAACAACCAAGGTGGTACTTGTTTGTTTTCTTTGCTGTGAAACATTGGATTTTTTTTGGGGCCACACACTTAGAATAAGTCTTCTAGCTTGTCTTGTTCTTGATGTTTTCATCCTTTGGGGAATTGTCTTTCTTGTCCAGACAAAATTTATCCCATGAAGTGGTTTCTTCAGTCCTCAAGTTTTCTGGTGACTGCTTACAGTGGGATGCTCCTCAGCTGGATGCATTTGCCACTTTCCTTATTTTCATGCTACCTCTTTATTGGTCTCTAGTTCTTCATCCTCACCTTGAGTGTAGATGCATTCTACCATCCATCTTCTTTCCTGTGTAATTTTAATCATCCATGCGAGTCTGTATCAGCACAACCCTAATTTCTTTGACTATTTCAATTCTGTACTGTTTTTCTGTTGCCTCTTCCTCTCACTCCAACCTCAGTCTGGTATTTCATCTCTACCATCCATCATCATATCTGGCATTTATCTAATATTTGGCAAGGAGATCCAGATTATCCTCACATGTTGCATCATTTTTATCTTATTCCTTTTGCTCTCCTTCAACAGCAATTTATTAATGTCAATGGAACATCTTCTGCCTTTGGTCTTTGTGTAAGGTTTTTTTTCCCCTCTGTATTTCATCTCTATCATCCATCATCATATCTGGCATTTATCTAATCTTTGGTAAGGAGATCTAGATTATCCTGACATGTTGCATAATTTTTACCTTATTCCATTTGCTATTAATGGAATTAACAACAGTTTATTAATGTCCATAGAACATCTGCCTTTTTCAATTCTGTACTGTTTTTCTGTTGCCTCTTCCTCTCACTCCAACCTCAGTCTGGTATTTCATCTCTACCATCCATCATTATATCTGGCATTTATCTAATATTTGGCAAGGAGATCTAGATTATCCTGACATGTTGCATCATTTTTACCTTATTCCTTTTGCTCTTCTTCAACAGCAATTTATTGATGTCAATGAAACATCTGCCATTGGTCTCTATGTAAATTTTTTTTCCCCCCTCTTTACTCACTTTCCTTTTTATTACAGTTTTCTTCACTTGACTATTCAGTTATGGGACTTTGGTCTCAGCCATTGCTTGATATTAAGCAGTCTTATCTCACAACTACCCTTTTTCCCTTGTACTTTTTTGTATTTACTTTCCCTACCCTCTCTGTTTTATGTTACTTCGGGATTCATAGATCTCGCTGTCAAATGGTTTTTCTGCATTGGGATGTCAGTGTGGTTTTCACTGCCTTACTCATTCCATGTTTGAATGTTTGTCCTCTTATTTCTTTGTTTCACTTGTCCCATAAGACCTACGTTATACACTTTATTAACCTGTGGGCATTGTTGGTTTATTATATTTGCCATCTCTTTTATCTTGATTGATAATTTCTTTTAGAGACTTTGGCAGCTTGTGAAGATAATTCTCTCTTTTTGCCAATTTCTCTTCTTTCCATATCCCACTTTTATTCCTTATCTGATTCAGATAGGCTTCTATGTCCTGTATATGCTCTTCATTGTTATCTTGCTTGCATGGCTTCCTTTTGTGGTTCTCATTCCTGACAGCCTTCTTTCTTTTCCAGCACTTGTCAGTTAGGTTTGACTTTTGATTTGATTGGCTTATTCCTCCTCCTTTTCTTCCTAAAATCTGTTCCAAATGTTTTCACATTAGATCAGGCATCTTATATTTTCCCTGCCATTTCACCTGCATTGTCTGTTGGAGGAAATTCTTTAAATGGGTATGTGGACTATCTACATTGGGAAATTTTCTTTCTTTTCAGGGTACTGTCTTCTACACGTTGCTATTCTTCAAACTTTGGTGAGGCTGTGACTGGATAAATTCTCTTTTTTTATATACATTTTAATTTCTTTCAGGGGTATGCTTCATTTTTATCATCTGAATTGCACTCTGTGGCAAGTATCTTCTGTCCAAATGTACTTTATGTCTCACAGATGTGCACTGTATGGCCATGATGCTATAATAAAATACAATATTCCCAGGATAAATAATTCTCAGTGTTGAGATGGGATGTTTCACAAGATTGCCTAGTATTTCTCTTGTGATATATTTGCTTCATTGACATGCCCAATTCAGACTGAGGTAGCTGCCCATCTCTGTTGTCCCTTTGACTGGATAAAGTTATGATTTTGTGGTTATCTTTATATGCAAAAACGGCTCGTTTGGGTTGAGAAAATATTTTACATCGAAGAGCGAACGATGACCGAAGAAGGTCGAAACGTTGTTCGCTCTTCTATGTAAAATATTTTCTCAACCCAAACGAGCCATTTTTGCATATAAATTTCTCAACAAGTGGGTTTCTCAACATGACTGATTTGTGGTTATCTGTTACACTGTCTCTGGTGTTAACATTCCTCCAGACTATCCACTATATTTTATGTTCTCTTAGTCTTCTAGTGGAGTATGGAAGTTCTTACATCTTTCCAGTTCTGAGTTGCTGGGAAGGTAAAACTATAAATGTGATCTAATGCTAATAAATAAATACATAGCATCCAGTTAGTTGAGAGTATGGTGATGGTGTTCTGTTTGTATGGATGATGCTTGTGCTCCGTTTCTCTGTAGAGGGCTCCAAGGCTTAATGTTGTACCTGGCTTTTTTAACTATGTGGAGGGTGTGGTTATGTATCATTTACAGAGGAAATCCACTTCTGTGAGGTGGTATATGGAAGTTAGTGTTACACTTCAATGCTTTACAGTCCTTTTATTTAGAGTATGAGGTTGCACATGGATGATAATAAATGCATTCCATCTCTGTATGATTGGTTCCAAGGTTTGATGTTGTGCCTAGCTTCTGTGACTATCCAGAGGGTGAGGTTGCATATCATTTATATGGGCAATCCACTTCTGTGTGATTGAGTCAGAATGTTCATAATGAGCTCCAATGCTGTACAGTCCTGTCTGAGGAGATGCTGCTTTGGAACTGATCTGTAATATTGTAGTTCATCCCCTTCAATTTAATCCCTCATCTTACCATCACAGTAATGTGAGTCCTTGTGACTAGTTTTGGATTTTGAGCAGGAGCAATCAACATATGTCCTCATACACAAGTTGCTTACGTTTTTTCTATTCCTCTCTTAGTATGTCTCATGATCAAAAAAAGGGAGATAATGTTGGAGGATGCAATGGTTCTTCTTCTGGTGCTCCTATTAAAGGAGGATGATATTAGACAGTAGGATACCTATTGAATTGAGTATGGTGTGACCTCCCACTAAGACATATCTCTCATTTCCATCATTCTGATGTCAGGTTTCCAAATATATATTGATTTGGCAGTATATATTTCTGTTCTAGTAAACATGAAGTGAAGATGGTGTGGACCCTCCTTCTACCATATATTGGTGGTTACATTTCTGATTCCACTTGGTTTTGGACTGGAATTGACCTGTCATGTACACCCTCTGGGGAATACAATATTTTTGTGTGTGTCTGATTTTAGTAGATTTATTGTATGTTAAGAGTTATGTAAATAATGGTAAACCATTAATTTTTTTAACTGTAAAAGGATTGTATTACATTCAGATATGGTGGTTGAGAGAAAGTAAACAGTTACCATTAAAATCATCTAAATGAAACTTGTATTAGGATCATTAGAACACTGCAGATGTCTTTTAGAATATTATAAAAGGATGAATAAGCATAAAAAAACAAAATTAAGCATTCTATTTATATGAAACTCAAATGTATATCATCATGGGTAGAGTGTTTTTCTTTATTTCTTACAAGTTTACTTATTAGTTGGATATTTCATAAGGAATAACATAATAATGAGAACTAGCAGTTTAGTGTTGTTGTCATATTACACAGTAAATTACATTAACATTCAGTGTTTAATAATGTAAAAATTTGTTTGTTCAGTGTTTATAGTGTCAGTTTTACAACTGCTAAGTTTCATATTCATTGATGGCATTACATTCATAAAATATTTGTTAAGTGTCAGTGTCATTGTGCATGCTTGTATCCTGTCATCAGACAATTTATTTTTAGTTTAACAGATAAAAACTCCTTAATTTTATCAAATTTCATATCTTACAAGAGAAACATGATCGAAAAGATAATAATCTGTCATTTGTAAGGTATGAAACACCATAAAAAATAGCTTTGTTATATGTGTACACTTGAAGCTGAATCGTTAAAGTAAAAAATTATTTGAGCCATAGGTACCTCTTAAAAATAATTTTCAGTTAGGGTTAAAGCCCTAGTGATTAACATGCCTGGACTGTAAATATCAGGGATAATGATTCAAGTCTAATTAAAACAGAAACACTATGAGCTTTGGAGTTGTGGGGTTGCTATAAAAATGAATATCAAATTTCAGTACTAGGTTAGATGAGCATCCGAAGTGTTGATGGTGAGTGCTGTGTAATTAGCTGTTTTATCTCTTGTCTACACATTCAGAATTATTGAAATGTATGTGAAAATGTTCTTTGTGTGGCTTTGAAAGTAAAATTTTAAAACAAAATCTACACATTTTCTGGTTAGATATTTGGTTAAGCTCTAAAAATAGGAGTTATTTGAAACATTGCTAAAGTCAAAGCTTTTTTATTTTGAATAAAGTTTTTTAAAGTTACATTGTGAATATCAACTTAATTACGTGAGTAAAGTTTCCATTTTAGAGGCAAAAAAGTCTTCATTTTGTAGCCTAGTTATTTTGTGAGTGTTCATAATAGCATATACAAATTTTTTCTCCAGAAATTGTGCAGTTAGTTTAATTCAATGTTTATGTTAAAAATTTTGTATTATCATTATTGATAGGTATGTTTGGTCTTAAACTCTAGTATTTTAGAAACTAGTTTTAATACTGTTTTGTTGAGAACTCACAAAAAAGTGTTATAATAAATTATTGAAGAAAATAAGTGTTTATTTAAATGACTGACAGATCAACATTACTGAATATGTGTAAAAAAATGCCCTCCCAAAGAAATGCTTCTTTGTATATTGATTGAACTTTGTTATGGTGATACTAGTTTATATTATTGAACAATTTTTATTTATGAGATTATTATGAAGTAATTTTTTTTATTTAATTGCTAAAAATCATGAATTACAAACCATGTTTATTTTTCAACCCTGAATTCACTAAATCAGGCCAAAAATTCCTACAAATATGGTTATAAATTTTCATATTATCATATTATGTTGTACAGTGGAGCCTTATTGTAACAATAATTGCTATAGCATGGAACTTAGTGTAAAACAAATCTCTCATGGACCCAAAAATTTCAAGCCTAGGTTAATTAATGAGAGAGAATTAAATGTGTTTAATCTAGATTTTTGAATATCCACTCAGTTATGATAATTTGATAACTGAACTTTGAAATTTTCCAATCGTGATTGTTTGCGCTAACCAATAAATTTGGTTATTCTAAGAGTCTCCTGCTTAGCCTTCTACAAATGAGGCACCCAAACAATTGTAAAACATATTGGTATTGTTCTGTATGGTTTCAACAGTACTATCATCATGTCTGTTGCTAATGTCAATTCCAAGAAGAGGAAGTCATACACAATCAAGTTTACCATCATAATGAGATAAAGAAAGGGGCTATGCAGGCATCCTTCTCAAAAAAACATGGCATCATTGAGTGATGACAGTGATGATGACAAAGACTCAGCTAAGGTGCTGCCATAAAATCCATTGTAGATAGCATTGAAACAACACTGAAATGGTGCTAATTTTACGAACTCTCAACACCTGCAGTGATTATCTATTTTCAAAACCTCTTATGTGTAGTCAACTTTGAATTTAGCAAACTGTAACAAAAAAAGTTACTGACTAACATGAAGATGACCTAGGAAGGTCGAAATGTTGTTCTCTCCTTATCAATAAAAGTGTTAATGACAATACCAGCTGTTCTGAGATACATTTTTATTTCAAGTGGGCTTTTCTTCTTTTATCAAACAAATTATTTACAATTTTAAAAATTTAAAAAATCTAAAACTCACCAACCATTTTAGAAAAAAAATTATAATATGAATTGAAATTACATTTTAGATGAAATTACAATAATGCTTTTGTTAAGTACTATATGGTACAGCACAATTTCATTTATGTTTTTACATGTTGTAACTTTTGCATTGATACTAATTGTACTGTACTTCAGTTTTGAGGTCATCAGAATATCTTGTATTTCTAAATAAAATTTTTGAAAAGCAAACTATTTATTAAAAGAATTTTGGTGCAGATTGCTTTCAACCTTTTTCAGCTCCCCAACTGAAAATATCTGATGACAGGCTCTCAGTGACAGGAGAAAAAGGTTACTGTATGGTTCGTGCCACTCATGGTAATGTAACTTTTATCTGTATTGATCAAAAATTATTCCTAAAGGAAAGGGTTTAAAAGTAAGAATTGTTCTTTTCTAAACATTGTAATTGATTTATCCTATAATAAAACTTTTAATTGTAGTCATGTTAAATGCATCATTTTTATGCAAGGTTAAACTAATTTTGTATAGTCAGAGGCTCTTAAAAATATGAAAAAATAACATTACTTAAAGATTTCAAGTAACTGATATAGTCATTAGTTAAGTAAAAAGTATTCAACCAAGGCAGGCTTTCCTTTCAGGATTGAGACATCTATTCTTCCTTCAATTCTGTATGTCATTATACTGAGTATTTTTTTTTCATCATCTTTCAGTTGGGCTCAGCTGATTCTCATCAAGTTCAATGGTTTAGAATAGGATGCCACACTCTCACCTCTTTCTTCCATTGCATGGAAATATGTGCATCTCTCAAATCCTTTGTGCCTTTTATTGGTCTCTACAGAACATTGATTCATTTGTTACCCTAGTTTCTTTAACTGTTTAAGTTAATGCCCTGATCTGATACAGTACACCTGGTTATCCAGTAGCTTGAGGAGTTATGCCAGGGCACTAATACAATGTAAGTTCTTATACTGCCACATCATCCACAGTTCCATCCTTTTTATGAAGGCCTTGCTTTAGAGATGGGGCTGCATATGCCAGAAGCCAAGAATTCTAGAGTTTATGTGCAGGCAAAGTGGATTCCCTACACAATATTTTCATTTTTCTTACTCTTTAACAAGCAATTGCTCGTGGTGTAAGCTTATTAATGGATATATTGTGGGGTTTCATTCTGACAATTACATATGGTGCCTTGTGTTTTTCATCAAGGAGGCACATGGCCTAGGGATCCTTTTCCTGTCTTATCACCCTTCTAGTTCACCATGTTCCATGGGGATGCCTATTGTAGCTGGTTAATTATCTTAATCCATACAGATTTTCCTGACAGAGTACATGTTACATCACAAGATTTTGGCAGTAGATGCATTCCATCAATACAGGATGAGATTACAATACTAAGCCTATTCTCTCCTTCATATGTTCCTGGGGTGCTAAATATGATTAGTTTGAACCCATTGTGAGGTTTGTTAATAGCATCACATCAGTTGTTACAAAAAGGTTTCTTTGTCTGCAGCATCTTTCTGTGTGTCCAAGTCTTCTACTTCTTTTAAGGCTCTCTATTTAGGTAGTCATGATCTGATACAGTACACCTGGTTATCCAGTAGCTCAAGCTTGATTCAAGCAGGAAGGTTATGCCATCTTTTACATGACATAAGGGATTCATTTCTAAGGTTGCCTTATATCTGTTTCAGTTTTTGCTTAGCTCAAAAGGCATATTTGTCAGTGGTAATGTCTTTCATGTTTGATGGTTTATTGAGAAGAGGTAGAACCCATTTCAATCAGCAATGCCGACCATAACTCATTTCTTTGACCTGGCTCTTTTGCAGAATTTTTGCATCTTGCACTTTTATCAAACTAATTATCTATTACCAACCACTAATTGAATATACTCTGTACAGGTTGCAACATTCTTTGTAGAAATGAAGTGTTGCACAAGAGCAGGTAGGAGTGACCAGGTGGTTTTACTGTTCTGTAATGGACTGCCACTGATGCACTATCATGAGTAAAGCATAAGGGGATCTTGCCAATCTGTGGATTGAATAAGTTGGGGTAGATTTGCTTTCAAAAACTTTGGAAATTTGGTTCACCTATTGCACTGTTCCTTATGACTCCCCAGTGTACATTACCTCCCAGATTCTACTAGTGGAGCTTAATACATCTAGTTTCTGGAGTGATGGACAGAGGTTTTCCTACAGAGTGTTACAGAAGTTTCCTTCACTCTTGGAGAAGAGTATGAAGGTGGAGTGGCCCTTTTGCCTGGGTCCCTGGTTGTTTTCTTTAGATCTCAGTGGGAATGACACCAGTCTATGAGGGATCCTACTTGTAATACCAGATTAAATTTAGTGTCAGGTTATGCACGCCACAACCAGATAGCCATTCTTTTTGATACATACAGATTCATTATATTGTTCATGAAAAAGGGTCAACTAACTTCTCATAATTCAGAATGCAGAGTGGTCACATCATGGGTCTTTGATTGAGCACAATTTTCCCAAATCCTTCCCATAATTCTAAGGAAAAGTGGAATGTACCTTGCCTACTTGGTTGGGGAGTGAGGATGAAGTTCATAATTTCAGGCTGGATGTTTTTTTGGTTGAGTAAGGCATACATGATTTTATCATTCTGAGCATGAGGTGTTGTGTTTAGGACTTCTTCAGTTGGTGTTGCTCACTTTTTTGTGATTATGGTAGCTTGGAATGCATTACTCTGTGGGTGCACTTTGGGATCCACTTACAAGCATTTTTGTGTGTGTGTGTATCATGTTGCAGGCCAGTTGCTCTAGCCATCAATGTGAGATATAAGAAGCAAGACCTCTTAATTCTAACTGCAAGTAGTGGAATGTTTGTTATCTGTTTGGTGCTAACCCAAAGTGATGACCACTTGTGTAATTGCACTCATGGTACAGGAATGATGTAGTGTTTTCTCATTATAGTGTCAGTCTTTTTATTGGCATATCCATGATCTGTGTAGATGCTATCTATATACACAATGTCTTCACCATCCCCTCTAACTTACCAGCATGGGATTCTAACTGTAAGTGTAAGTGGAGGTAATGATGTTTTGGAAGTTACCATTTTCCTAATTTTTCTTGGTGTGGATTCCTATACATGATGAGGAGACCTCCCAGAGAAGGTTCTGTACTTTCGGTTTACCTATTCTGAGATCTAAACATACACCTATGTGTTTGACGTGTGTGGCAATCTGTGAAAGGAAGGATAGGATCCTGGTAATTGAGGGGTCCAACCCCAACACACCACTTTGGTTTTAAATTTCTGTAGAAGTGTAGCCTTTGGGTGCCTCCTCCCCCCAGGGTCAATCGGCTGGTTCACTTAGGCTAGGGTCAGCCAAGTACCAGTGTTGGACATTCTTGATGAGTGTTACGGTGCTGGTGTTTGAGTATAGTGCTCACATTGAAACCCTGGTGTTGCTGCAAGATCCTTGTTTGGCATTGTAGTGCATCCAATAATAGGGCTCCATGGAGGGTGGGGTTAGTGGGCACTGGAATATTTTTTCTTTATTATGGATCCTCACACTCAAAATAAAATAATAAAAAATAAATCATAAGTAAATGACTATATCTTGAAAATTCTGAACAGTAATCTTCAACTTCTTTGACACCTGTACCTCATTTTCTGATATTAAATTCTTTATCAGATAAATATTTAGGACAAATGTCTTTCTTTTTATTCAGAAGAGAATAGAGGGACATGCTGGCTCTCCTAAGCCATTCATGAAGCTATGTTCTAGGGATATCTTGATGGAAACATCCTCTCCAAAACAGAGTGAACTATTACATTTGAGGGCCATTGGGGATATACCCATTGATGTAATTCTCCATACTACTTTGAATTCATCATAAGTTGAGAGGGATTTGAAAAACGTCCCAGAGTCAGAGATCCTTGCTGGTTTTTTCACCCAAGGAGTTTCTGCAGTGAAGCATATCTCCACTTTTATATGCAAAAAACGGCTCGTTTGGGCTGAGAAAACACTTTTACATAGAAGAGCGAACAACGTTTCGACCTTCTTTGGTCATCGTCAGGTTCACAAAGAAAGAGGTAACTGACCGGAAGCCGACCACATGCCTGAAAGGGGCTGTGCAACTGTGCGTCGAAATGTAGAGGGCGGTATTAGATGTTTGAATATATAATTTTATTTATTTTATTTTATTAATATAGGTATAAAGGCGTTCCTTTATATTGGTTTATTTTGGGTTTAAGTTGTTGTATAAGTAAGGCTTCTTTAATTTTGCGTTTGTTTATGTTTGTTTCTTTATTTAGTATTTGAGTGTTTTCTATGGTTATGTTGTGTTTATTTGACTTGCATATAAATTTCTCAACAAGTGGGTTTCTCGTCATCACTGATTATCATATCTCCACTTGCAAAGATGAAATTGTGGTGCTGACCAGTGTCTAATTTTGATTTTTTACATCACCATGTTCACCTGCCATCATTAAGGCAGGTTATCTAAATTGCAAGATGTGGTCATATATCCCAAAACCTCTCAGATGTTTCCAGCATCAGCAGTTTGGTAACTCAAAGACATCATGTCGTGGCTCCTTTATGTGTGGTTGCTGTAGTGGCAAGAACCATGATGCGTAAAAGTGCAAAATGGACCCTCATTGTGCTAATTGTAATGGCTCTCACTCCTTTTACTTTCGTTCTTGCCCTAGGTGGGTGAAGGAAAACGAGGTACAGCATTTGGAAATGGTTCACAACATTTCTTGCCCCTAGACTTGAAAGTTACTGTCCACCATTTTATCTCAGATTGAGTGCTGCTGCACTCTATTCCTCTGTTACAGTGGGAGTGCAGACAGATCTCTCTGTGTCTCTGACAGAGTCATTTTCAAACCTCATGAAGAAGCTTTTGCCCTCCGTGGTTAAGAGAGTTAACAAGTCAATACCTATCTCTATTTCTAGTAAGATGTCAAAGCCAGAAGGAATCTAGAATTAAGTTCACAGGTAGCATCTCTTCTACCACCAGTTCCAAAGTAACATAAAACAAGATTCAGAAGGTTAGTGGGCAGGATACTTCTGCCCCCCCCTTCCCTTTTGATCTTGCTCTCCCTAATGACCAGGAAGCTGCTGATGCCCAGAGTATCACTGATACTCTCAGTGAAAACTTTTCTTGTTCATTTAGCACGTCTACTTCATTCCCATCTTCTTAACCATCAAGACTCAGGCAGAGTGATCACCTCTTTCCTTTTGAGCTGATTGTTTCTGAGTGTAATTGCTCCTTTACAGTGGTGGAACTCAAGCTTGCTCTTTATTGATCTGGAACTACATCAGGTGGGCCTGATGGTATTCACTACAGAATGCTGTGCCATCTCTCTTCTACCTTTCATGGTATTCTTCTGGTTGTTTCTTATCAGATCTGGCAGGAGAATGTTTTTCCTGATGCTAGGTGCCATGTTTTTGTCCTCCCTTTTTCTAAGCCTGGGAAGGATTCCAAGATTCTTTCAAACTACTGTCCAATTGCTTTGATGAGCTGTCTCTGTAAAATCTACATCTTGTTTGGTTCCACGAATGAAACAACCTCCTCTCATTCACCACATATGGGTTCCAACAACAGCCCTCCATGGTGGACCACCTGATTCGACTTGTAACATCAATCAAGTAAGCCTTTCTCAAGTGATAGCATCTTGTTTCTGTATTTTTTACCTTGAGAAAGCTTATGATACTATGTGGAGCTATGGCATCCTGTGAGACATCCACTCATACAGGTTGCATGGTCATTTGCCCATTTTTATTAAACATTTTTTAATGGATTGGCAATTCCAACTCCATGTGAGTTTGACAGTTTTCTGTCCTTTCCCATTGGAAGTTGGAGTCCATCAGGGCTGTTTCTTAAGTGTCTCACTTTTCATAATAAAGATTAATGTTTACAGTTGCAAGTAGTCTCTATGTCAACAACTTCCACATCTCATGCCAGTCGTTGAGCATAAGGTTTATTGAGCAGCAGCTATAGGCATCCCTCAATCTTTCACTGAAGTAGACCACAGAAAACAGTTTTACTTTTTTCATTCTAAAACCATTTTTGCACTTTTGCCAGCAACAGGGTATTCACATTAATCCCAAGCTCCATCTTGGAGAAGTTGTACTTTTTGTAGTCCCTGAGACAAAGTTCTTGAAACTTATCTATGACCGTAACCTTACTTCTATTTCATACATCAAGTAGCTACATGTCAAGTGTACAAGGGCACCGAAAATCCTCCATGTCTTCTCTGTCATCTCTTTTGGAGCAGCTTGATGTTCTTTGCTAAAAATCTATCATGCCCTCTTTCGATAGAAACTGGACTATGGATCTCTAGTTTGTACCTCTGTCAGGACCTTGGTCTTGAAGGTGTTCACTCTGTTCACCATCAGGAGCTCCAGCTCTGCAAAGGGGCATTCTGCACTTCTCCAGTCCAGAGTCTATATATTGAGTCTCATGAACCTCCTCTATGCTTCCACCTTTTGCAGTTGTTTATACTCTATGCAGCAGAACTTTGATTGTTACCCCAACATCCAACCTGAGATTGTGTTTTCCTTCCTCAGTGGGCCATGCTTTTTTCAGAATAGACAGTCTGCCATTGCCCCTTTTGACCTTTGTATCCAGGTGTAGTGGGCTGAATTAGGTCTGTCCTTGGATGATGTTGCTTTCTCCACTAATTGGCCAATCCTTCCATTGATTATTAACATCTCTAAATGTGACCTTTCTTTGTGTCATCCAGAGAAGGCAAATACTCCTAATTGGAAGCACTGTCTTCTATTTGCTGAACTTCTTTAGAACCATCCTACCATTCCCATTTATATGGATGGTTCAAAATCAGGTGACTCTGTGGGCTCTGTCATGGTTTGTTGTCATTCACTGTTCACACACAGGAACCCCTCTACAGTTTCTGTGTTCACTTTTGAATTGTGTTTCATTTTTCTTACCCTGGATCATGTAGAAGCTATGCAGTACTCGAACTGTACAATTTATACTGATTCGTTTACTTCTCTACTAGCCCTGGAATCACTTCATGTTAGTTCTCTCACTGTTCTCATCGATATTCAAAATCGACTGGCTCATTTCTCTTTATCATCTATTTCTGTTCAGTTCTTCTGGATACCAGGCCATTGGTATTCGTGGGAACAAGTTTGCTGACACCACACCCTAGTGTCTGCTCTGGTGCTATCATGACTGTGCCTCTATACATGGACTTTGGTCCTGTATTCAAAGTTTGGCTCCATGTCAGTTGGCAGTTGACTTGGGACTTTACTAAATGCAGAATATCTGCACAAAAATTAAAATTTACTTGCTAATATTTGAAGAAAAATATTCTTTTTTCTTTATTAAAAATTAAATTAGGCAATTTTTTGTAATGCAATATAATCTTTTTGTAAGTATACCAAATACAAATTGATTTTTCCTACATAGATATTTGTTTTTTATATTCAGGCTATTTTCACTTAAGCCTACCCTGTTATCTTGAATAGATGAATTAATATATAATATTAAATATTTTTATTAAATATTGTAGTTGTCTTGTGTGCATGCATGTTTAAGAATGACATGTTTGATTAATTAGTTTACAGAAGTGTTATTGATGAATTTTGTTCTTTCAGTGAAATGTTAAACTTTCAGGAACAGATCTGTTGCATTCTTAAGATGTACAAATACAAAAAAGACTTTTGGTGCAATAAGCTTAGTTCATTAGCACTGCAGTTGCTAAGAATATGTTTAATACAAGATCTCTACCTCAACCAGAGATGCTTTATTTGTAAAGATTGGATGTTAAACAATTTTAGATTTACCTCAAATTGGTACATGATAATTAGAATTTAAAGTTTTCAAATCAGACAAACATTTATGGAATTATGACTGTCTGTATCATTAGCAGAAACCTCATAATTAATGACAGTACTTGTTTTATACAAGATGGGTTTACTGCAGTGATACTCTAGAATAGGTATGATGCTGAAGAGGACAGTAGTGATAGTAGTAGCATTAGTCTTACACCACATCAGTAGATAAAAAACAATATTTCCACCTTGAAACAGACAGTGAAGAAGGATTATATAATTTGATTTGAAAATAAAAGAAAAGAGAGATAATCAATTCAGGTACATGTATGACATTGTGGATAAGATGGTGCTGCCACTTTAAAATACTGTTTATTTTGACTGCATATTACTCCTGATTTGGATAAAATATATTATGCACTTTCCTATGGTATATCCAAAATCTCAAAGAAACAATGAACAGAATTTAATTAAGTATAAGCAGTGAATCATGATGGAAGAAATTTGTTGGTTATTTTAATAATGGTTGCTTTCAAAAGCTTTAGAGATTACTTTTCTTACCCAGATGAAGGCAGTTGAAGTTTTACCATTGAATTAGAAAAATTGTACAAAATATACATGTAGTTGTTTTTCCAACTATCAAAAATAAATCAAAATACAAAATTCTGATTTTAGTAAGGTTCCTGTGAAAGCATCAGTATTTGTGAATTTCCTGAATTTTTATTTTACAATAATATGCCAGTCATAGCAATCTAGGAGGAAAGTCATAATAATTTTAAACAAAATATCACTGATTTGTTCTTGTTACTTGAATACAATTGTAATTTTACTGATTTAGCCAATCATTGTTTTTCAACCTCAGTTGCCAGGTGTGATGTAGTTGCCTTTATCTCAATTTAGCAATATCATAGGCTACTTTTGTTCTCAACTGTATCAAATTTCCTTTTAACAGAACATGTGTTGTGTGAGGCTGTATTTTCTATCAGGAAACTATTGAAATAACTGCTTGAATGTGGAAAGAAAATAATTGACAAAATCTATAAATACGCACGCATACATATGTAATTGAATATGAAATGGGTTTAAAGTTTGATATAACATTATTTTCTAGTATAAGAAACGTTTTGTCACCGTAGAAAACTAGGACAATCATTAGTCCTGTAAACCAGCTTTTTCAATTTTACATCTTCACTGATATGTATAGAAACTAACCTGAAGAGTGAATATCTATTCATATTATTAATCTCTTTTAAAGATTTAATCTGCAATTGTATTGGAACATACTTTTATATTTAGTTACAATTTTGTATAATAAACTATAGAAATGAAGTCTTTTATTTTGTTCTTTGTTATGTTTTGGATCATGATGGCAATGAACAAATGAAGGTGTGAAAAAAGGTACATGGTATTTTGAATGTACAATTGAAGATATGGCAGAAGGATCTGCAACAAGACTTGGATGGTCTCAGGCTTTAGGTGAGTATCAGAACAGTTTTGGGGCTTAGTATTTTTCTAATTTATGTTTTTATGTGTGTGTATATTTGTTACCAGTTAGACTGTAATATATATTTAAATTAATTACAAGTAATAACACTTTCCAGGTAACTTACAGGCTCCTCTTGGATATGATCACTTTAGCTATTCGTGGCGTTCAAAAAAAGGAACAAAATTCCACCAGAGCCGTGGTTACCATTACACTGATGGAGGCTATAGCCAAGGAGATACCTTAGGTTTTCTTATACATCTTCCTGTTAGGAACCCTAATATAGTCCCATTACCACCTACTCACAAAGAAAAGGTTAGATAATCTGATTTATTAGATACACACATTAAAATATTACTCTATGAACTCAGTCGTAGTGGGAGTTATTTCTCTACAATTTTTTATCAGTTGTAAAGGACAATTAACAGGAAACTTGTTTTCTGTTACTACTTTTACTTTTTGCTTGGAACTCATTGTAACTTTAAATAACTTTCACTTTAGCTAAAATCTAATAGAATTTGCCTATATATTTTCATATACAAAAAGAAATCAAACATATCTATAATTAAAATAAAACTCTTATTACACAGAACATTCTAAACAGTTTTGTCCCTATAGTGACACATCATGGGCCAGAGGCCATGTCATCACATTTGTTGACTTGCATTCACAGTTTTAAGGAAGTGCTATTTTATGAATTTGTAACAGCAAGTTTGGTATTAAATTATAAATTGTAATTCAAATTTTAGTATTATATATTAATATTTAAAAGTAAAAGAATACATCTAAATGTCAATTTTTGTATATCACATGGGATGTTGAATGGAGCATTAATTTAAATTATATGTTTGTGTTGTCCAAATACAAAGTCTATAGTTCTATGCAAATTAGGAACTCAAATAAATAATGTTAACAAGGTAGAATATAAAATAAGAATCTCCTATCTTTTCTATATGCTGAGATATAAACTGCTAGTTTGATGAAGGACAGAGGTACTGAAAAATGGGAAAAGAAAGTTCTTTTGTGCAATTTTCAATATGGACATAGCTTTTTAATATAAATTGTTACAAAAATATAATTTTTTTCTGTAAGTTACTCAGTTTTTTCAACATTGATCAATCCATTTTCTCAGCCACTGGTTAAATTCAAGAGCTATCTCTACTACCAGGAAAAAGATGATGTGCAAAAAGGAATCAAGAATTTGAAACCACTTCCAGGAAGTATGGTAATTTAAACTACTTAAATATTACACAACTTTATGTAGTTAGTACAGAGTAGTGCCTTAGAAAATACATGCATAGTTTATTAAGGTATTATACTGGACACATATTTAGAATAATAAAAATTTCTATGCATGTTCTCTGAAATTTCATCTGATTGGAAATATGCACAAAAAACTTTAGATCAGAAGAGACTGTATTTGTATTTCATTTTTTAAAAACAATTTATAGTACAGAAAAATGAATACTGATAGCAGTGATAAATTAAAACAAAACCAAATGGAAGGACTGCATTTAAAAGAGCAAATTCAAACCTCTGACTACTTGTATTAGTTTTCATAATGAAATACTTTGCAGTGCAGTCACCTTTCCACAACTGTCTGCAGGCAGTGAAAGGTGAGTAGGTTGTGGGCTGAGCACCTATATCTCACTCCCCTAATTTCTAACTTGTTAACTTTAATTTCTATTGCTATTTTATTTCTTTACATGAAATTGGAAAATAGAGGTTGACTGATAGGTGGTGTGTCCTCACTGCAGTGTGGGTCCTTTTTCTTCTGTCACCTCCAAAATCTTGGGTACATTTTATATCCCACATTATTGCTTATATTTTGGGATCCTTTAAATTAGTGCAGCATTTTTATTTTTATTTTGGTTTATATTTGATTATAAAAAAATTAATGCACATATAATTGCCAATGGTATTTTGAAAATAAAAAATTGCACACCATACCCACATACTTTTGAATTGATCATTTTGTATACAAAACTCCTGATTTAAAAACCTGATATAATTAGTATTTGAATACTGTAAATTTGTAGCACTTTATGCTGTTCAGTGCATTTTGTTTTTAAATATTAAGTTTGATGATTGTAAAAAGTGCATAAGTGTAAATGTTACTTCAGAATGTGTATGACAATTTATGCAGTGTTGTGCTTAAAAAGAATTAAGTATCACTTTCTGAAGTCTTTATAATTAGATGTTGCTCATTGTTTTTGTGAAATATTGTTAATTTTTGTAGATAACTTATTATAAAAATGGAAAAAATATGGACATAGCATGGAATGACATAAACGAAGGGACTTACTATCCAGCATTGTCTCTCTACAAGAACTGTACTGTAAGCATTTGTGTGTAGTTGTATTAATAGCATAAGTATTACAATTTAAAAGTTTTTATTTTTGTTTTTAGAATTACATAGCAGCTGATCTCATTAAATGTTTAGTTAAATATAGAATTACTATGCAATATCGTACCTCTTCTGACAAATAGCTTTTCTTGACTTATACTGCCCTATTTAAGCACAAAATTTTGCTTGCCATTAGCCTTGATACTCCCATCTATCCTCACATGTATTTACAAGGTATCCATATGTTATCATGTAAATAATTATGCAGCAACTTTTGTCATTACTAGTGCTCTCTCTTCTATGAGGATTTTAAAAAAATAGATAATACCTTAAGAGATTATTGAATTTTCTTAGATTCTTCATAGATAAAATTGCCTAGTTAAATAATGTTGTTTCCTTTAACACAAATGAACAGTTTTGTATAATTGATAAGTAAAATTTTACTTTAATTTACATATTAACATGATACTTTTTTAAAGGCAAGGAGTAGTGAGAAAGAAATGTCTGCTGGAATGAACATATAAATCTTCAGTTTTACTCAATTTAATATTGATATTGGTAATGCATCTGTTCTGTCCTGAGTAAGACACCTTATTACATTTTTTCCAGTTTACCCAGCTGTGTGTTGTGTACCAACTTTTAGTTCAGAGTTATGACATGTTTTTGCTCATATTTTTTGACTGATGTTTTTACTAGTTGCTCAAATTACAATTCACATTTTCAGCCACATAATTTTTTTTCTTTTCTGAGCTTTAATTGTTCCAAATTTGTTATGGTTTTGAGAATTGTTTTTGAAATAACATTCTTTCTTTACCAGTCAAATACACTTCTCATACTTGCAGAATTCCACATGACATCTCTCCTTTGAATTGGCATCTGAACAAGCTTTGTCTGCTCAGGAAGTAATAAGAAGTTTCCTACTTTTATGTGAGCTTTTAAGGACCTGGTGGTTTTCCTCTCTTGCCAGTTGAGGGTTTGCATAAGCATGACTGTAAGGATTTGGACAACCTGTTTCCTCCTCCTGCCTATGCCTCATAATTGTATGTCATTTTGGGGGGAGGTGTCCAGGCCTCCTTTTTCATTAGTAGACCTAATCCATCAAGTATGTTCTATTTTACCCTTATCTTCAGTTCCCTATGATTTTACTTCTGTTCTCAATGATGAGCTCTTTGGACAGTATTTAGTGTTTCTTAATCCTCTCCAGATGTAGGGGTTCTCTTTGATCATTTTGGGGACCAGTTGAGTTCATGTGTAAGTTTGACTTGAAATCCTTATGCACTTTCAATAAACCTGTTCTGGTATGTTGTCATTTTGGAGCATTTAAAGTTGTTTTACCCTTTGTGGAAATTGGACCCCACTACCTCAGTTTCCTTTTTCATGCCTACAAAGAGCAATGCGGCTCAGTAGATCTACATTTATGACTTGTAGTCCAATGGTTATGATTTTGAGGCTATTTCATTGTACTGTTGTGTCCTTGGGTAAAACATTATTCCATTTGTTCCAGTTTACTCAGCTTTATGTTGAGTTCCATGACCTCAAGGAACTCATGTACTTTTATGGTCACACTGTGGGACTGGAGTAAGTTTACAGACACACAAGGCTTGAATTCAGGGTTCAATTCCTTGTGGTGGAAACAACACATTGTACAATGTGACTTTTATTTGAAACAAACAAACAAAAGTACTTTGAACAAGTATTTGACTGAGATTGGGAGGAAACCAAAGACACTGATTTTAAAAATAGGGCCTGGTGCTCTATCTTGGATGTGTTGGCTCTGAACCATTTCTTAGTGTCCTTCCAGGTTTTGCCATGGTGGTGTCAAACTTATTCCTTTGTTGGGTTTTTCCTTTTGGTTTGTGTATGATAAAAGTTGATTTTTTGGATGCATATCTAAACATTCACACTTTCTCTACATCATTAAATTATCCTCATTTTGTTAAGTGGGGGGGAGAGAGGTGTTTCATATTGGGCTCTTCATTTGAAACTCACCTTGGCTTTTTATATTTGTAATTGGGTGGTCTCAGCAGTTGCTGTTTTTTTGTTTCCGAGTTCCTCACAGTTCAACTGTACCTTTCACTCTCAGTTTCTCTTAAAAGTTGTGTCTTTATTTGATTGTTTTGTGCACATAGGGATGTTTTTACTCACCTCCATGCAGTATCTAGTTCATCTTGGGGTGTTGTTTAACTCCCTTTTCAGATGAGCCCAAATTTTTCTCCCTCAGTTATGGCTTTGAAGCTTCTATTTAGCAGCTCTTTTTGGGAATGTGGGTCTCTCTGGAAGCCCTTATCTCTCTTGGTCTTGAAAATGTGTTACTGGGTCCTGTGGGTCCAGAGGAGTTTTCTTTGGATTCCCTTGGATGATCCTCTCATTGCTTCTCTTTCCTTACTGAATAACTTTGCCTAACATTTGTTTCTTTTCCTCCTCCTTGACTGGAGTGCTACCTTTTAAGGGTGCTTCCTTTTTCAGTTGGGGTGCTTATCTGGCTGCTCAGGAGGTTAAAGAGGAGTGGACTCTGTAGGAGTCCTCCATCTTTTTCTATCTCTGGGAGCTTTTTCAGTTCATTGGGCTATGACACACTTTCTGCCTTTTTGGTACTTTCTGACAACTCGATTATCATCTCGTACATCTTGAGGCAATAGGGTACAAAGTAAAGATACCTCTATTTTTGGCCACTGGTCCTTCTGTAGTAGGCCCATAGCCAATGGATTCTTGTGTAGACTTGTCATATTCTGGATGCCTTGAATTTCATTACAGATTGTTTGTCATGTCTTGACAGAATTCTATCTGTAGAATGATCACTAGATCCATGAGTGTTTTGGGACTCTGTTCAGTGTGGTGCTCCAGATCTGGTTGCCTTTGCTAATCATCTAAATTTGTAGCTTGCTTGTTTTGATTTTTTGTTACACATCTTTTGACTCAAGCATTGGTTATTCTCAGTCAGGAGTGGTTTGGTCCACCCTCCCATTTGTCTACTTGAGTCTGGTTTTATAGGTGGCTATACATTGGCCAGCTCTGCTGTGGTTTTCTTTTCAGTATTAACTACTTGGTTGCCTCCTCTTCCTCTCCCTCTCCTTTTTTCCCCCACCTTCCTGTGTTTGTTTTAGTCTGAAGTATGTCTGTTCCCACTTTCCATCTTTACATGTCTTTTATCCAGTTCTTGGCTTAGCTGGCCTGCTCTTTACAATTTGTGTCACTCTTGTTTTCCCCTTTTTTTCCTTTCCTCCATTAGCTATGTATCTAATGGTTATTTAATATTTCCAATTTGTTTCTTTTCCCAAATTGTCTTTTCTGTCCAATTCTGGATAATTCTACCATTACATCAATCTCATTTCCTTTTTTATCACATCTTTACGACCATTCCAATCCTGACTGCTTACTCTATCAATTCTGGACTCTCCACTGTTACAAGGTGTATTGATTCTTACTCTATTTCCCTTTCCTGTTGTTTACTCCTTGTAATCTTTCCCAGTCCTCTGACCTTTTCCCAGTTTCTCTTATGGATTGGCATATTTAGTGATTTAATATTTAATGATTATTTAGTTTTTCTTACAAGTGTTAAAAACTAACTACTTTAAAAGCAATAGTTATGACAAGTGTCAGTACATAACTGTACAAATAGTACATTGTGTATGCAGTTTAATTATCGTACTAAGCATTTGTGATACCATTAACGTCACCTCACTTGAAGTTTCTAAGTTTTTCTTGTTATGTGATTATTGTTGTCACTAGAGGGCTAGATATTTCTAGACTTTTTTGTTGAGTGTTATAAATATCTGCAGATACAGAGTGTAAGTTAAAAAAGTGATGTTAGTGAAATTAAAGATGGAAAAAGTGAAGTTAGACTGCATGATTGTCTATTTAATCATAAAGGATGATTTATAATGTGAAAGTTTCATGGTTTGTGTTGTACAACAGAGATAAAAAAAGAATTATTCATCTTGTCAATTGTGTTCTAAAGTAACACTGTACAACAAAGTTTTTGCTTCTTGAACACTGTTGGGTGTTCCTTATAGATTTTTGGCTGCTGATCACGAAAATCACATCCAAATTTAGTAAAATGTACCGTTTAATCGAAATCTTGGTTTCACCAGGACATTGCTACAATGGAAAAATGATATCAGGGTAACTGGAATTTGTCAATGCTTGCTGACTACTGTTGTACACTGCAACGTGATGCACCAGACAAACGAAAATCAGGAGCAAAACACTTTTAATTATGTTGAACTTAATAGCGTATTAGAAACATAAACGCAATTAAATACGTTATTGCCAGTAAACAGTTAACTGTCTATTTCTCAGATTCCTATGTGATGAAGCAAAACCAAAACTATATTTGTGCGTACCCACCTGTCACAATCAGCAAAACTTTTCCAAAAAATTGTTGTGCAGTGTAATTGAACCAGCCTGTGTGGACTTCTCACATATAAGAGGATTATTTAAAGCTCTGGAAACAACTTTGATAATCAGTTGGGCAACATAAGTGCATTTATCACTGATTCTTTTCTGATAAAAGAGTAAAGAATAAATAATTCATCTTGTTAGTTTTTTTCTAATGTAACTGATCCAGATTATGTGGACTTTTGACAAAAGGCAAATTATTTAGAGCTCTAGATTCAACTGTGGTAAACAATAATATAAAGTGTTTATACATAATTTTGACGTGTTTTTAATATATATTATTTTAAACAAGTGTTTTGTATGCTATCTATTTATTGTGGAAATGTATCATCAATAACTCACAGACATTTACTGTAAAGAATCCAACCCCATATATAAACCTGACAGTTGGATTTGCCTGTCTTATTCTTCCTTTTATGTTGATTATTGTTATTTTTCCATATTTTTCCCATGAAATTTGTCACCTTACCATATCCTCGGCTGCTCATTTTTGTCATCCTGTGGAGGATATCATTAGAATTACGTGGATTGCTCTCCATATCTTTACTGCTCGTTATCTTCACCATATAGCTTTTGCTTGTTTTATAGAGTTTCGTTGTCTTCCTTTCACCATTTTGCCTTTAAATATTTCTTTCTCTGAGTGGCTAAATATTCCTTTTTTTTTTTTTCTATTCTTTGAAAGGACTTTTGTTCCATATTTGGATCCAATTCAGTGGTGAAAATTGTCTAACCAGGTATATTTATTCTTAAATTGCACTATATGACTTGTGTATCAAATATGCCTACCATTGTTATGGAGTGTCCCACAAGACTGCTTGCAGGTATACTTTGCAGCATTTTGCTTCATAACATGTTTTTCCTAGACCATACACTTATGGACTAACCTGAGTAAAGCAGACTGCTTACCCTTGATGATCCTGATACTGTGGTTCTCTGGGTCAATCTGTGTTTTTAAAATAAGAATCTATATTCATGTATTGTATTGTCTCTGGTGCTGCTTTCCTCCAGACTCTTCAACGTGTTATTTTCAACATTTTCTCTAGTGGAGTATGCTTCCAGCTGCTGAGATGGTGGACAATGGAAGTTTACTCCTGAGTGTACTCTATCCTATTTAGTTGAGAGTATGGTGGTGGAATTCTACTGGCTTGTAGATGGCATTAATGCTCATCCTACTACAGACCTGTTGTACAATTCCAGTTACTGCCTGATGAGAGACAATGCACTCTGCCAACATGTATTTTGTCACTCCAGCCAAGGCACCATCCTACCTAGTCTCCCAGATGTTGGTTACCAGTAGATATGGTGATGATTGAAGTTGGACCAGCCACATATGTCATTGCTTGTGTGTGGCCTGGTAATCTCCTCCTTTTGCATACTTGGATACCTTCCCAGTACTGCCTGGTGATGGACTGGAGATGCACTCTCACCTTGTTATGCTTCCTCCTACCATCTCATGGATATAAGTTCATAGAAAATGTAATAATTTTGTTGGATGTGTGCTCTTGCTGAGAGGGGCATAGATATGGAGGCTCCTATTTCCTTTCAGTACCTGTAATTCAGATGAAAGATAGAGGTACCTCTTCCAACAGTTTTCCTACAATGGTTTATCTGGCCTTGGCTGAGATAGATTTTCATTTATGGACCCATGTTCCACAGCTACTCTTCAATGGTTTTCTCTTTAATTTCACACAGGTGTGTGGCTAGGTACCCTTCTCCAACTTTGAATCAAACAATAAATTCCCAGTGCCATTTGGTTATGGACTAGTGATGCATTCCTATTTTACTTTCCACCTTCATACCATTCCTTGGTTGTTGAATTACAGCTAATACAGTGCTGGTTATGGCAGATTTAGTAATGCAGGTGGTGGTCTCTTCTGTGTTTCTGTTCTTATTGAAATACTCTTTTCACATGGACAAAGAGTACACATGACTCTGAAGTATTGCAGTGTCCAATGGGTATGTTGTCTTATATTCATTTGTACACCTTATAGTCTTTCTTTGGATACTTTTTAAAGGGGAATCATCTTTTCATCACACCCTTCATCAACTCAGTGTAAGTATTCTAGCTATCTATGAGTGGAGTTTATATATTGTATCATAAGTTAACATTTTCCTAAACTAAAGATGTACTTCCAAGAAATATTTACCTCTGATCACATTTCCCACCCATTCTCTCCATTTCCATTGTAGGCTCTGTATATTCTGTCCATTCTTGAAGTGATTAATGGTTGCATGGCAGAAAAGGCTCCAGTGAGGATAGAAATTGTGTTGAACTCCTATTGGTGGAAGGTTGCTGGATTATAGGGTGCAGAGTTCTCATATGAAAATACATGAGAGTAGACAAGTGTATCAAAGCTGGTGAAAACTGAAATGTTTACTTATAGAGTTGAGAAAAGCTATTTGTAAGAGGAAGTATGTATCTATGAGAAATACATTTTCAGTTTTAGTTTAGAAAATATTAACATTTCTTCATAGACCCAGTTAACAGTGTTAAAAAAAGCAACATATTGTTAGAATTAATAAACCCATTAGGGTAAATTAGATTTTTCAGTTTGTGAATTTATGTATTTTTAGTGTTGGAGATAAAAAAAATGTTACTTGTAATATAATGTATTTAAATTTTGAAACTAACAGTTTTTTGTGTCTTGTTCAAATATTAAATGTATGTAATTTACCTAATGCAGTATGAATATTTTGACCAGTATAATTTTCCGTATAATTGTAAGATAGCTAAAGTGATCAATACCACTTTCTATTTATGCTTATGGGAGGGGAAAGGAGGAGGAGGAGGGAGGTTTAGTTAAAGGTTGATCAGTGACAAATATCTTATCAAATTAGATACATCTTTGCTCAATAGATAAATGCCATCTTAGAATTTGCATGTGTTGTTGTCTCATTTGTTTCAAGAAAAATATACCGCTGAAAGTAGTCAGTGATAATACAGACTATCAGCATTTGAATCAAATGCTGAAGGTTATTTGTATTTAAAAAATACAAGGTGAGAGATTTACAGGAGACATTTTGCTGGTTGTCACTTTGATACAGTAGTAACAGTAGTGAATAATGTAGCATACAAACTTGGCATCTTTTTCTTGAAGGTGGACATCCTGAGGTGCCATTTGTAGATTTTATGATAACCAAAGTTTAACATGTGCAGAGAGAATAAGAAGTGCATTGAAAAACCATGAAGAACTAGAAAACATGTTGAAAATGTCAAGGCAACACAGATATAAATGATACACGATATATAGAAATGCCATAAGTCCTGATTTATCCTATTGTTAAGAAGTAGAAGTGGCATATCTGAACTTTGCTTATGTAGGATTTTTAGGCATATTGAAGGTTATTTGTTACCCTACATGATGTCATAAACATCATCCATTTGATACCTTTGTAACTATCAGTCTGAAGTAAAGTGTATCAGTACAAAAGTTGTAAAGCAGAAGAATATTACTCTGCAAATGTTGTTTGTTTATTAAAATTTTCTCTTCTGAATTCATCAGGAAATAATAGATACAGTATGCATGTCTGCAAAACCATTTTAACAGAAAAAAACAGCACACAATGTTTAAATCTGCTGTAGAAATACATGCTTATGGACATGTTGAACTGAGTCTTTGAAAAGAATTCCCAGGAATGTCTGCACGTGCCACATAATTCATTTTTATGACTCTAACAGAGTTATGAGTGTAGGATACAATCATTCTTTCACGCAGCTGCATAGAAAGAATGTTACTGTGTCAGATAAAGAGATTGAGCACACCAAGGCACATGAGCAACCCTTGCAATCGAGTGTCTTTTGGAAAACTTTCATTTAACCCTTTCATTTATGGATTGGATGGAATCCACCCAGCTTGTAGCCACAAAGGTATCCAGGAAGGTAATTATACTATGAGGTTTGATAACATATGCATATGTTTACAAAATTTTTCTAATTATTGGTAAACATTACAAGGATTTTGTACATTAAGAAAAAACTTTGTGTTTTATCTGTTATTTTGACTATTAAGTCTGAGTTTCTGTACGTGTTCGATAGATTTGATTAATCTTATAACCACTATAAAAATTTAGGAAGTAAATATAAATTATGCTTTTTTTTCTTTCTATAATGGCTACATATTATAACTTGAAAACATAAATCTTTAATCTAAATAATTTAAATATAATAACATTATACATTTATATATATATTTATTATATTGACCTTTCAGCCTTAACTGGCTAAGATAGAAATTACAGCGATGCAGTTCACATGCAATTATGTTACCATATCCAGGAATATAAAACTGACATTTAGTCTTTACAAAATAGGTGTAGAATACACATATTCTTTTAGGCAACTGCACAGGAAAAGTTATTGTGTTGGATCTAGGGATTGTGCACACCAAATCACAAGAGCAGCCCTTGGCTATGTTTTAGTGGGCTAGTATTTTGTAAAATACAGTCTTATTTTAGTTGTATATGTATATAAATTGCTTATATTTACAAATAATATTTTAAATCCATCTTTCTTAAAACATAGAACAGTAAATAAAGAAGTAAATTAAACAACTATCTCTTCTAGTTATGACCTCTGTACTCAGTTGCTATTTGTAGTAGGTTGCTAAGTTTTATAAAATTGCACACACACAGGATGTAAAACAAAATAATTATTTTTAGGTTTTATATTAACATTTCAATAACCAAAAAATAATACCATAGAAATCCTTTATAATATATGAACTTTAGTTAATGGAGATGTATGTGGGTTAAAAACAAATCTAACAGGCTAAATACTCAACTTATCAACACAAACGGTTGTCTCAAAAGGAAAAAAAATGACACCATTATAAGTTAAAATAGCTGGAAAAACCACTTGTGGAACACACGAGCTTTTGATTGGTTATTTGAGTGTCATATGTAGATTTAAGTGTATATAAAGGACCATTTCCAAAATTCAACGGAGTTAAGCAGGGAGCTATTGTGTTTATTTTATTACATTAGTGATATCTCATCATATATGAGAGCTAGGAGGTTTTTATTTCATATTCTTGCTTTTAAATATTGGTTGGTAACATTGATAATTACTAATTTGTACAAAACTATTGACTTTGTGTTTTGACATCACAAATATGTAATTTGGACCAGTGCTGCATTCAACATATCATGTGACACACAACAATTGATGTTTAGGTTTGTTTTTCAAATATTTACTTTTGAAGTAAGAAATTAAATAACATATAATGTGAAAATTTGAATTATAGTCTACAATTTTATATCAAACTTAATGACATAAATTCATAAAATGGTAGTTAAATGGGAATCAACAAATGTGATGACATGGCCTTTGACCTGTCACACTATGGTTAACAAGTTCTAAACATGGGCAGTAAGATAAAGTGGTGTAACATCCAGCTAAAATCATATCCTCTAGTAAGAGACTATCACTAAATTCATTCACAACACCTTGCAAAATCAGCTGCACAAAATGATCTGTTAATGTCTTGTCCTAGAACATTCATTAGTCTAACTGTAACTGATGATAGTATTGCTGTACCTAGTGTGGACTCTCAGTTGCCTAACAGTATGCATTATAGATTTTGATTGAACTATTATGCAAGAACTGTGCTTCTTCAGACTACAAAATTCAAATTATAATATTCTGAAGAGCTGCTTACAAAAGTCCAGTTGTAGCTACTTAGTTTTACTGTTCAAAATTTTGTTAGCAGTGATTATGATAAGGATAAAACTTGTAATGCATTCATTGTACTACTTATTTCTGACTAAGACCACTTTCTTAGGCAACAGTTGTTGTTCTGGTGTGGGATCTTGAAATAATTAAAGTAGTTACTGCTTTGGCATCATTATTTTTTGTGGCTGATGAGATCTTTGCTATAACTCATTAGAGCCTGTTTCTTGAAGACTCACAAAAAACAAAATTTTAGATGTGTTGGATGTCACTGCTTCATGGAATTGTCCATTTATTTACATTCAGCATTTGTGTATGGAACTATATTTTGAGTTTGGAATATTTTATGCCATTGTATAGAGAATAACATATAATGTACAAGAAAAGCCCAGGTAGATGTAGAAATGTGAAGTTCCAGAAGTAGGAAAGAGAAATTGGTAGATGTTGGTTTGCATACTTTTATATATCACACTTTATTAACTCTGTGGACATTGGATGGTGAAAATGTGTATACAACTTGTTAATTCAATATACACCATCTGTCAGTATTAGCATCTGTCTGCAAATCTTCATGTGTAAAGAGAAAATAATAAGAGAGTAAAATGAGAAGAAGAAAAAGGGCAAGTGTGGGTGCTTAAGTCTATAATGTCCCACATCTATGTCACCCTTCAATGCTTGCAAACAGTTATGGGAAGCTGACTGCTCTCATAAGAGTGAAAAAAAAACTTATCTTCTGAAGTTGGCATCCCAGCCCTCATTGTGGAAATCAGAAGCTCGGATAAAATAAGGTAATATTAGTAGCAAGGTATATTTCTGCTGTGCTAATAATATTACCTTATTAATTTAAACTTTATATGATGGTTACTATGTTGTTAAATTGACCAAGCTCATCTCCATGTTAAAGTGGAATATTTTTGGTTTGAAAAAATTATGCAAATTCTGCAAAGCCCTTAAGAAAAACATTGGTTTTGGAGTTAAATCATTTTGTCAGATTGATAATTTCAGAGGTAGCATTTGACTGTTCTTTATATAATGACATGTCAGGTAAGAATTTGCCACCAATATGCCTGAACACCTTAAGTCAGCAGATTTTGGATATTTTACACCTACTCTATAATAATATGGAAAATTCAGGACTTTTGGTTTACCCAGTGAAACAATTATTAATATTAATTATACATCCACGTCTTCATATTAGGTTAAACTTTCCAGGTTTCTTCAAATAAGAACTCATTTTGTACCATACTTCTCTTCCTCCAGATTACGGTTTTGGTTATGCTTGCCATTAACCACCAGGTTTTTTCATCTTTACCTATTTTTATCACTGATTAAACATACAAGTTCATCGTAGTGGTTTTGTAAAGCATGGAGAATAAAATCAGTACTCATGTTGAACCCCTCTTTTATATACTTCTGAAGTCACCTGCCTACACAACCATGAATTTCTGGGTATTTGGATTACTTAAGTATAGCCTTGGAAGCTAATGATTGTATACATTGAAGTGTTTATTAATGTGTATGGCTTTTTATGTTGTTGCAGTCATCATACCAAGCATGGCAAGGGTAAAAGGAAGTACTTCTAAGGACAGCACATAATCTAGATCTTTTTAATAAAGTTCAGTGTAGTTAACCCATCATATGTATATTGAAAAATATTTTTAAATGCTGTTTGAAAGTATAGCTTATTGTATTTTAAGTACTTTTTTGCTATAGTTTGTTTTAACTTACCAGTCATTATGAATTTTATTTAAAGATGTAAATGATGTTACTTTGTTTCTCATCGTAGGTTAGTGTCAACTTTGGACCAAATTTTAAACATCCGCCAAAAGATACAAAATATCAAGGGGTAAGATATTAAACATTTAAAACATAGATTTATCAAATAAAAATTAAATTTTATAGACTAATGAAAAAAATATTTTACTCCAGTATTTTGTACTTCCAATAAAGTTTTTGTGTAGGTGACATATATCCAATTATGACATTATTAAAATTAGTGTGAGTCTACCAATAGATCATTGAACACAACATCTTCATAATCTTGAAATGTGATATTTATTGACAAATGAGGTTATCACATACTGTAAAATTGATATAATTATTACAAGTATATTTTTGTCCTAATAAGATAAAATGAGTATCAAGTTAAATTTGGGAAAGAGGAAAAAAGATTTACCTTTGTTTGACCTCATCCATCAATCAAATTCAGTTCAATGTTAATGAGTGAGAGTTGTTGTAGCTACTTGTATAGTAAGTATGCTTGTTATAGATCAGTTGGTGAGAAATTCTGCATGTAAGTTTATAAATAAGTTAGACACATTAATCTTTGGAATTTCTGTTCAGTTATTTTATATAATCTTAAGTCTACAACATTACCAATAAACACAGCCTACAGCAAATATTAAAAAATAAATATTTAATCATTACATGCACTTGATTTTGTAGTATTTTTTATTAAATAATCCAAAAGGACTGAGTTAGCGATAGGTTAAAAAAGCTGCACTGAATTCTGATGTGTAGCTAGTTAATTTACTAAACTCATTCTTCTGAAGTTGAGATTTTAATTTTTAAAAGGGAAGTGAAAAAACAAAAATGTAACTTAATCCTTTAGATGTGGGTAGGTCAAGGTTTGCATGTCATGATCTTTATACAGAGTTATATTTAGAATTTAATTATTTACTAACAGTATATGTTATTAAATTTGACATCAAGATGTAGTTCATAATTTCAATTTTAATTTCTTATCTAATTTTTCATTAATTTTATCTGGTAAGCATAGTTTTATGGCTGGGTTTATTTGCTTTCTTATTATGTTGAGTTTTTGTTTTGTTTCTTGTGCTGAGACAAAATAAAACAATACTGCATCAACATCAGCAAGTTTGCTCCACAAACCATAGAAAACATTATACGCACACACCTAAACAATAAGCAAGTTGTTAAATGACCTGAATTATGATAATATATTTATTGAAAACCACAGAGACCCAGATGATTTAATTAATATAAATAATCCTTTAATAAATATTGTTATTAATAATATTTATTCAGTAGAATTAGAAACTGAAAATACTTCAATATCTAATACACATGCATGCCATTTTTCCGCTGAAACGCGGATTTCCGCGGTTTTCAAACGACCAACGATCACCCACGAGATTCGTGTAAATTCGAGGAGAAAATATGAGCGATTTGGGAGCCGGGTAGGTGGTTTTTGAGGAGAAATCGTATTTTTTGGAGGCAGTCTCGTTTCGTCTCGTGGTCTGGTATCGTGTGCATTCCAGACAATAAAATATTCTCTACGCTCCAAAGAAACAACAGAGATTGAAATGTTTAAAAGGAAAGATGTTCATTTTGATCCTGTAGACAAGAGAATGTGTAAGGACATTAGATCAGCAGCTTCAAAGTATACCTCAAAGCTGAGGGAGAATCAGAAGAAAAGGGCAGAAAGGCTTGAGGTCTATGGTTCTGTGAAATCTGGCCCAGCCACCTTGGCTAAAGAAAAAGTCCAGAAAGCCGCAGAGGCACAGAGAGCTGCCGATTCAGAGAAGGAGAGAAAAAAAGCTCGGAAGAGAGCACTGGAAACCCTTGTCTCGAAAAAGAGGAAAGTAGCCAAGATTGATTAAAGGAAATTAAGTGATTTGAAATTTGACTGTAATTTATGCAGCAGAGCAGAAGTTGATATTAGTGACTGAAAAACATTTTATTATTATCTGCAGCATACAGTGCCAATGGTTTATTTTAAAGCATATCATTAATTTTATTTTGAAGCAATGTCAAAGCTTTCCTTGATTTGCTGTTTCAGTTTGTATTGTGAAAGAATGAAAAATATACTGATATTGAGGTACCAGTAATTTACTGACAAGATTGTATAGATGAACAAGTTTTACTGTAGGTAGTCATGTAGAGTAATTTTAAGTAATTTGAAATTTTAGTGGAATACATGCAGGAGAGCAGTAGTTGTTGATGTCAGTGACTGTACAAAATTTAATTTCCGAGGCATATCACTCATATCAGTAGTTGAATTTTTAAGCAATGTCATAGCTTTCCTTCATATGCTGTTTTAGTTTGTATTGTCAATTTGTGAAATAATGGAAAATTCACTGACATTAAGGTACCAGTAGTATAATGACAAGATTGCATAGATGAACAATTTGAACTGTAGGTAGTCAAGAGTAATTTTATGTGATTTGAAAATTGTATGGAATATATGCAGCAGAGAAGTAGTTATTGGCAATGACTGTAAAACATTTAATTGGCAGCATACCAGTAGTTGATGATGATGATGTTATTGATGACAAAAAGGATAATAATGAAATGATTTGTATTTGAAATATTTACGGAGTTATTTTGATTTAGAAAAAAATTAAACTGAATAAATAGCAAATAAATAATCTTAAATTTCATTTATTTACTTTTTATTTTATTTGTTAATTTTAGATATTTTGATATATCTTCTAAAAAATGAATGCAAATTAAAAGAATAAATCAATCTGCTAAAAACTGTAAATGAAAGTTATAGTTTTTATTAGTTTAATTTAGTCTTTTAATTTCCTTTTGTTATTTTATATGATATATATTGTGTACTTTTCCAACATTGCAATGTTAAAAAACAAAGAAATTATGTCCCAGATTGCACCAAATAGCATCCATTTTTTTTAAATTTCCCGGGGGTGGGGGGGAATGGCATGCCCTCGGACCCCCATAGTCAGGCATGGCTGCGCCGCGCTATGGTGCCAGGCTATATACCTTTTCCTCTTTTTTTCATAAATGTCATTGGCATGCCTGAATACAGAAATACATTATTTAGAAGGATATCAGTGTAAATATTTTGCCTTTCCAATATATGGTTTACCCTTCTAAGTGTAATAACCTCAATTATGCAGTATTGTAAAATTGATAATAAGTTACAATACTTTATCAGTAATTTTGAAATACAAAAATAAGAATGTATTAAATAAAGAAATAAAAATTACAGCCATTTTACTTAAAATTTCTAATAACTAATTTTAGTTATGAATAAGTTACTTTAACAACTTGGCACTACTTTACATGTATATACACCTTGTTGCATAAAAAGGCTTGTTTCATGCTGTGCTGTCAATTTGTGCCTTTCTTCCATATTGAGGGATAAATTGCTAACATCAAGAGGTAAGTTTTGAACTTGCTTACCCCCACATGGCAGTAGCTAATTAACTGATCTCCCACAACTTTCTGTTAGTGATAAAGATGTGGGATGCAGTGGGCTTGAGCACCCACATCTCTCCTAATTTATCTATCTATTGCTATTTTATTTTTTATGTGAGACTGGCAAATCTGATAGATGATGTATCCTATCCCACATTATCCATATTCAGGATGTTGTACAAATTATAAAGTGTAATTTCAAATGTTATTATATCAGTTTTTTTACTTGATCCTTCTGGTATCTATTTTTATAGTTCATTGCAAAAATGTAAATAAAGAGTGTACAATTTCATTATGGAATATAATAAAAGACAAGTAGACAAAAAGTTTTTATTTTGTAATTATTGATATATAATGTATTCTACAGTACTGAGTCATTAAAAGTATTTTTTCCTTAGATGTATGAAGCAGGCTTTAATGCCCCAGTGGAATATGCTCTTGCTGATATACTTTACCTGGTGGAACACCAAGATGAGTTGCGCTTAGAACATTTCCTTACATGATCTTTAAAAATTATGAAACATTTTAGTGAAGAATAAAATTTAAAAATTTTGTATTTGATACATTTAAACTTTTTTTTTATTAATCTGTATGAACCACTCATTAAAATTGGATATTCAGATAGTGTCTGTGGTTGTATTAAATTATTTTATTGTCTTGGTTTAAAAAGTACATGTAGTAATTTATACAGCTCAATTTTTACTAACATAAGAACAGGAGATGTCATGATCACCTAAAGACATTAAAATTAAGGTGTCCTGTAAGTGGTGATTCCAAAAAAAAAAAAAAAGTTAATCACTATTTAAATTTATGGGATTCTCTGAATAATCAGTGAAGTAAAAGTTTAATAAATGTTCACTAATTTTGCTTTCTGTGACACAGAATACAATACAAGTTTTTATCATATCAGTCATGAGTGTGTGCACAATGTATAATCTCCCAATTTTACATAAAAGTTATAATTTGTGATAAACTGCTTCAAGGTCAGTCAAGAGATGTACTACCACAAGTATCACTGTCATTTAGTATTTCCATTCTCTTCTGACTTGGCTTTCTTTCAGTTTGGATGTCTCTGAATGTTGCATAGATGAAGTCATATAACTTCGCTACTATCTTTCCTTTCTGTGGTTGGCTGGCATAAAGCTTCAGGACGTGAATTAACTGTTCTGTTAAAATTCAGTATGAAAGTTAATGAGGATTGACATATTCAGTGCAATTTTTCTATAACTATAAGCTGTGTATTTACTTTAAAATTCACAAGTTTTTTAGTGTTTAACCATGTTACTGTTATGAAGTAATAAACTTTCTTTTTCTTCAATGAATTCTTCAGGGCGTGTGACTTGCAATCGGGGATTTGAACCCAAGACCCTCAATCACACCAAACATGCTCACCCTTTCAACTATGGGACATTATAATGTGAATGTCAATCCCATTATTCTTTGATAAAAGAGTAGCTTTGTGCAAAACTCAAGAACCCTTTCATCCTGTTACCACAAAATATTTTTTTTCTAAATTATCTCTCTCTATCCCTATGTATATATTGAAATGAAATGCACGTTATTTGCACCAACATCAGCCATAATTTGAATGTAAACACTATGAACTATGGAAAAATGTCCTAAGGGGTCAAAAATTATGTATAGCCTAGGATAATTACTCCCAAATAATCTTGACAGGTTGATTGTTTAGACAATGCTGAATATCCTAATGGATTTAAGATCAAAGCATGAAAGTAGAGTTTTTCTCATGGTTAATGAGATGAAGGATGGGATCACCTCAAAATCTGTATTTGTTGGTATATTCAAAGCAAACTACAAATTTTGTTTAAGAAGAAACTTTGAGATGATATTTTTGTTCAAGTTATTGCTGTTAAATTTACATTGTTTTAATAAAGTTTAAACATCCACCATCAGTTGATGGTATTTTAGCTTGTAACACTGAACAGAATATTCACACGAACATCCAAATGTGCAATAGTAATCAGTATAGCTTGGAGTCATTCATCCAGTAGAGAGATTACAAAATTACTATATAACTGAATTAATTGCTTCTAAAATTTACAATGGTATGTAGAATATTGGGGCAATAGTTTCTAGTCAGTATAAAGACAAAGGATACTATGAGCATAAATCATTGCAGTTTCTTTTGCTTATATTGTCTGTTTATTTGTACATCACACCATATTAAGAAGTTAAGCAAACTGATTTCATATCTGTAGGGCCTTGTACATAAAGTTAATGTATATATGTGCTTATGTTATATAATTATTTGTGTATTATTTGCATTTAATATACTATACCTAGACTAAGTCATACATTAACACAAGTATTATAGCATCAAGAAGGAAGCCTACAAAAATATTTGGCACAAATTCCCATCTACTTCCAACATTTTGTTTTGATTCTGCCAAGGGTAGTACATAAAAAGCAATGTTAATTTTAATGACCTGAATAGTGTCCAGCCTACAGTATGTAGTAAATAAGTTGGATATGATGCAAATATGCATTATTATTCTTATTACAAGTAAAATAACAATTATAAACAGCAACAACTTTCAGAAAATTATTTATACTTTCAGTTTTTGTACCAGAGATTATAGGGAATATAACAAAGTTAATATTTTCAGTAACACCACTCTGCCATACTTGCAACTATTACTTGACTGCCAAGGTTTCCTTCTTTGCCCATATTTGCATTGGTCTGAGTTTTTTAAACCTTCTCAAGTCTTTAATATCCCAGTTAATTGCTCTTGGTGATTTATCTTGTGATGCTCTCCTGGTACTGAAAATAAGTACCTCATTTATATAATAATTTTACATTTCTGAGACTAACTCAATCGCAGCATGCAATCACCAGGCAGGAGAATGTCAGTGGAGGTATTACTGGAAATACATTTTTGGTTTAAGAAAATGTTTCTGTCCAAGATATACTTCCTCTTACAGGTGGAATCTCACATTGATAATGTGGATGGGACAGTGAAGGCATTATCCATACAGGAAATGTCTGCATATATCAAGGGTGTGTCAATAAAAGACTGGCACCCGAGTCAGGGAAACGCACTACATCCAGATTGCGTATGCTTTTCACCTAGAATTTTACATGATTTGTCATCACTGCTTGGGGTGGGAATTATAAGGTCATGGTCCATAGAAAAATTGGACCTCAGTCTATATGTGTATACACACTTATGAGCAGATCCCATCCTAAATCCAGGGAGTGATGCATTAGTCATTGCCAATTCAATGAGAAGGTAAGCAATAGAGAAGTGGACAAATTATATCCATTGTGGTACTCGAGCAGCACCCCACACTTAGAATAATTGGACTGAGTATGCCTAGCTCATCCTGTCTGGGCAAAAAACATTCCACTTGTTTCTGAAATTATGCAGAGGATGTGGAACAATCTGCGCTCAAACCACTCTGCATTCAGAATTATGAGGAAGTAATGCTCAACTTAACCAATTATCCTAGCATTAAATCTGAACTGGCATTATAAGTAGACTAGTGCCTTCTCTACCAACACCTGGGAAAAAACATCCAATAATCCAGGTAAGAGGGCCTCCAACTTTGTCTTCTTTTCTAAAAGTAAAATAATTCACCCTAACATCCTTAAGGAAAATAGCTCTGTTCACCACTCCAGTGACTCAAAACCAGAATACACTAGCTCCAATAGTACAACCTGGAGGAAGGTAATGCACATTTTGGAGTCATCAGGAACAGTAATAATGAGTGAACCAAGTTTCTGAAAATTCTTAAAAGCAAACCTACTTCAATGTATTCAATCCAGTGATCAGCAGGTATGGGTAGAATCTCCTTATATTTTACTCATGATAGTCCAGCATAGTACAGTAATACCACCCAATCAGCCTCTAGGTGGTTTTATGGAACACTTCATTTCTACAGAGTCTGTTGCAATCTGTGTAAGGTATTTGGAATTGGTTTGATAAAAGCACACCTACCACAGAGTGGGATCCTGTGAAGACAAGGTAAGGGACCCTGAAAGGTAATAAAGCAAATAGTCACCTTTCTTTATAATCGTTCATGCTCTCATCCCAAAGGCATGAAGGATTTGAGTAATGTCCACATTCCCAGAAGAGAGAGAGAGAACCATGTGTGTAGTGTGGGAGATTAGGAAAATAAAAAAAAATATCTAGAGTAATGACATAATAAATTAAAGCATGAACAGAGGCCTCAGCCTTGAAAATGGAATCAGGATGTGATGTTCTAACAATTTATGGAATGGTGTGTGCACAGTGTGATGGAATAGAGGTGACAAGAAAAACAAATACAACATGGCAAAGCCCATATGAAACCAATGCGAGTCCAAAGATAAAATCTCAATCTGTAGTAACTGAGCTTTGTCTGAAAAAAAAAAGTCAACTCATATTGAGGAATAAATAAACACCTTAGAGTATCTAGCCATTGATATAGATGAAAATAATCAATGACAGGACACCCATCTCTTGTTTTCTTATGCCAAACAACCAACAAGAATAAAACCTTGGAAGAACTAGCATGACTCTCCCACTATCCCCAGGCCAAACCTAAACACAGAGAGCCCAAAAATTAAGTTCCAATTCCTAAGGATCTGCAGGAGATGAAAACCCTACAAGTTGAGTTGCACAAGTATGGATTGTATGAGATCTCTTGAGTCAAAGACCAGTTAAGGTTAGTACATAATCCAGAAATTCTCATAGCTGAGCCTCCACAGGTCCTGAAGGCATACAGTAATCACTGGCACCGCTTGGTAATCCCACCAAGCACAGAACTCTTGGATAAAGGCAGAATTTATTCTGGGTACTATTGTGCCAAGGGACTGATGTCTGGGAGTCAAGACTCACAAATAGGGGTGGAACTGAAATTTTTTGTAGGAACTGGTGAAATTTGAGACAACAACAGGGATTAATGCAGCAACTAACAACTGAACCAGTGTGTGCATGCTAACTGTGGTTCCAATTCATCATCAATGAAGTTGGTGATCTTGAGAATCTTCTAACAAAGTGAAACGAAAGGTTTTCCTGACCAATTGTTTAGTTGAAGTCTATAGCAGGAACTACAGTGTCCATGGATGGAGAGAAAACTTAAAAATTCACTCTTAAACCTCTCAGCCATCAAGTAAGGTACATGCTCAAAAGAAACTAAGGAAAACCCAAAACAACACATTTGATAAACTAACAGAAGAAAGAAAACCAAGGACAGCTTATCCCAAAGGGGCCTCTGTTTTTGTTTTTATGTATCATTTAAAGACTGTGTTGATTACTGTTGATTGAAACAACACTTAATCAGGGAAGTTTGTTTTGTTAGAGCAGTGCAACATTGGGTTCTTTGTTGTTTCAACTGTAGGAAATTGGATGACAGATTCCAGTGTTGCAAGTCTGCAAGCTCACCACTGTCTCACATGGAAACTGAAATGTCAACAGACTAAAATAAGGTGCAGGTAAAGGTGAATCTAAATTCTCTTTAAAATGTTAAAAATCACCCTTAATTGCAGCCTCAGAGCCCCCCCCCCCTGCAGTAATACAACAAAAATATATATACATCTCCATTTGTTTTTTACACACTACTAATGGTACAAAACACTCATCACAAAAAACATTAATTTAAGATTAGTCCCATTATACAAAATGCTTCTAAAAATTGAGATGTTTCTTAACTCTGAAAATACATTATACTGTTTTAGGATTATTTGTATGCTTTTACATTATGTAAGATTATATTATAATCAAATACAGTAGTAACATCTAAATATAAGGAACTCCTGTACACATACTTATTGAGACTTCCTTGTACAAAAGGAAGTTACACATGGCCTGAATGTCATTTTTCAGTGCTTCATTTCCAAAGGTGAAATACAAAATTTCTCTTTGAGCTTCTGAAGCAGCAACCAACTGTATCAAAGCCTTTAGATGTGGATCTCCACGGAAAGCTCCACAACCCCAATTTCCTGTAGCAATTGCTGGTAGGTGGGCTGGTGGTAGTGTGTCATCATAAAATCCACAGTATGCCTGTTCATTCAAAATAATTATCTCAACGTACTGCACAATTTCTTCATTGGTCAACTGTTTAACCATCTACCCAAGTTTGTACCAAAGTAATTATTTTAGAATAATACATTATATATGTCCTTGTTTTACTAATTCAGTTATTTAGGCATCAGCTTTGAGTATGCATTAATTAAATGTACACAGTTTTAAAACCAGCACAAACAGAGTTTTTATCATTAGCAAAATATGAAAATCATAAACCCACCAAAAGTTAATAATAATATATTTCTTTTCTGTACTTAATATTAAATATACTTAAAATTAAGGAAGATAATCGACAAAACATACAACATTTTTATTTACAAGTTTGATTGTTTCAGAATAACTTATTCCATTAACAGTAAAATCTGAAAATTGTGTTACAAAGATAATTATTACTAAAATTATAAGTTAATGACATAATCATTAGTTTATTTAGTTATTAAGAAATCTTAAATTATTCTATTTACATTATTTTTAAATTATTCTTCAACTTATTTGTGGTCTTTTATTTCAACACAAATACCTGGTAAAAGTTTAAGTTATACACAGCAAAAAATATATCTATTACTACACTAATTTAATGATAGAAAATATCTCTGCTATCCTAATATAGAGTAACATCCCCAAAATATTTATGAAAGTACGTCTCACTATAGAATTGCTGAATACAATTTAAAGCATATAAATTACCATAAATCTTAGGATTCAGCCATTTACAAAAGAAAAACTATTTTACAATATGAGAATGCTAAGGTAATGAGAACTAGTGTTTTGATATTTTTGTACATTATTTATCTTAAATTGTGAAATGTAAGTAACCAAATATGCAAAGAGCAGGACAAAAAGAAGAGTGAATGATTTAAACACATTACAAAATCTAAAATACTAAATATGAAAAGAAACAGCTGCTTCGGTCTTTGTGTAAAACGATGTAATAATTACACCACTATCAATGTAGCTGTACTTTCAAGTCATGGATTAAAAAAAAATGCTTTCTACTGTACCTTAATTCATGTGTGCTAGAAAAAGTAAGGTCATGTAGTATATGATTTCAATATTTGACGTAAATACCATCAGGTGATCAAACACAACACACCTTATTCAGTTCTCGCTTTACAAAATGATACTGATATTGCTGCTCCGGCTTGTAGAAATGTATGGCATCCATAGCCACAATCTGAGTGTATTTTCGGCCCCAGCTATCACTAGATATGCAAATAATATGTATAAACACTTTCTATTACTAAATATATACTACCATAATTTCCTCCATGATTTAAAAAACAATATACAACTCTAAAAAACCGAAATGTGTAAGTATATTCCCAAGCTACATTTAATTGTATTTTTTATATTTATTCTGTACTTCTATAACATCAGCATAAACAAAACTTATATTTGATTAATTATTTTAAATAATAATAATCTCATTTTTTTCAGTATATGAAACATATTAACTTATTTTAAAATATACATCACATTTAAGTTCATAATATCACTTATATTTAAAGTATTCATTATTCAAGCAACTAACTAATGAATGGCTTAATTTTCAAATGCTAAATTACCAGTTTTGTACTCAAGATCTTAGATGCATCACACAGTATGCTCAAAATAAACATTTCTGTGGTTTAACTTGTTTAAGTGTAAGATCTATAAAATGATAAATTTGTGGCAAGTTTTATATCTAATGTGTAGCAGGCAATATTTCTTATCTTTCATCAAGTAAGTTGCCAGTATCATTAGAGTTTAGTATAGTTTAGAAAAATTAAATCATAATTTTTTAGAACCAGTTGCATTTAAATTAATAAAATTTAACTTACTGTTGAAAACAACCATTTTATTATTAAATACATAAAAACAGTATTTATATATAATACTGTAATTTTCAATCATCCAAATCACATATATCGTGTAATTGTCATTAATAATAGTATAGGCTCATGACTAAGTTTAGTATGCACAAGAAATGTGTGAAGATTTATTTTTAAAAACAAGTTATATATTATACAAGTCGTACACTTTAAAGTAATATTACAATCTAAGCAACAGCTTGGCTTAATTCCTTAAATATACTTTAATATGTACCTTTAAACACAAGTAAAGATATTGAAGAATCTTAGCAGAAATTAAAATACTGTCAAAATTAAATTAGGTAAAAGAAACAATAAATTCACAATTATCTTAGTTTTATTAAAACTGAAAAAAGTAAATTACAAAGATATTTGTTGAAATGAAAAGAGGAAAGTTATCAGTATAAACAAAATATTTACTAGGCCATACAGAAATTATCTAGGACTTTTTTTTTAAAGTACAAAAAAGGATGGACATTAAAAGCAATAATTCAAAGTATTGTTACTTATAAATAGTGTGGGAATTTTTGCTTGATTTCTTTTAAAAATCTGACAAATAAATATATCTGAGACAATTTGACCTTATAAGAGGAATGATAAGATGTACTGCATAAGTTTTGATAGTTCTTTCTTTTTTTAGCAACCCTTGGCATAAGTTCTTGTTCCTTGAAACTCCCAATAAAAGCTATTTCAGAATAAGAACTTCTTTCTAAACAATTTCAATTTACAAGAGGAATGTAAGGTGCACTGCATTAGTTTTGATGAAGATTCTTTGTGTATTAAAATACGTTCAGAAGAAACTATACAATTAACTACGAGGTCTGTTAAAAAAATACGCGGACTGTTTAAATTGCGCGGCTCCAGTTGGTTCCAGGGGAATCCGTTTGATGTCGTTAGGTTCGCACAGATCAGCTGATTACGACGCCATTTCCCGATTGCAGATATCTTTATTTGTGTATTAGCTACACGGTTTTAAGTGAAGTGCGATTTTTTCGTTTGGCGGATTTCAGAATGAATGACCTGAAGGAGCAACGAATTGTTGTGAAATTTTGTGTTAAATTTGGAAAATCTGCGACTGAAACTTTTGCTATGCTTAACACGGCTTACGGTGATGTTGCTATGAAGCATACAGCATGTTTCAAGTGGCATGAACGTTTTAAGGATGGTCGACAGTCCATTGAAGATGACGAGCTTCCTGGACGTCTTTCCACGTCAACTGACGACCCACACGTCGACAAAATCAACACCTTGGTGCGGGCAAATCGACGTCTGACTGTCAGGGAGCTGGCTGAAGAGTGTGGGATATCAGTTGGATCTTGTTACGAGATTTTGACCGAAAAAATGGAAGATGCACCACGTTGCTGCGAAATTTGTGCCTCAGAACTCGTGCGTTTTTGGCCAAACACTCGATCACTGTTCTTCCCCACCCCCCCTACTCACCTGACCTTGCTCCTTGCAATTTTTTCTTGTTCCCAAACTCAAAAGACACTTGAAAGGAAGAAGATTTGAGACGATTCCCGAGATTAAGGCAAATGCGACGAAGGAGCTGGAGGACATTACAAAAGAAGCGTACAAGGACTGTTTCAACAAGTGGAAACACCGTTGGGATAAGTGTGTGCGTTGGGGAGGAGAGTACTTTGAAAGGGTCCCAGACCTGTAACTTCTAAATAAAGTACATTTTGTTTTATGACGTCAGTCCGCGTATTTTTTGAACAGCCCTCGTATTAATGAAATTACAATGACAAAAATAATTTGTGTTTCCCTAAGCATATTTTAAAAAACATAAATTTCATCATCAAGAAATCTTGCTTTTTCTTCAAAAACATTCTCTTCAATTAAAGAGGTGATGTCGATATGTGGTCAAAATTAATTCTTTCCTTGACTTTCCTTTATTTTTGCCTTCATGTAAAATAAGCGACTAGAAGTTTTGATGCCTTTCAAGTTATTGTGTAGCAAAAGACACAATACTGAATATAATTACAGAAATAGTGAATAAGATGGGTACGAAATTCAGATACCATACCATCACAATTAGCAGCTCTCTTTAGCAAATACCTAAATTAAAGAATTAAAATAACATTTACAACACTGCTCCTTTCTTGGGTGTCCTATAAACAATACTAATACAAAAATAAAAGAGTATACCAAACTGTCCATTCACAGAGTATTTTTGGTGGATTCCTTTTCCAAGGTATGCAGATGAACAGGACAACCACTTTTTCCTTATTGTCACTGAAGGACTTCTTCCCAGGTAGGTGGTTGAGTTATTCCCACTGGCTGTTTCATCTTTGATAATCCACTGGAAATGATCTCAAAAGGAACCATAAGCTCTTTAGTAGGTGGATTTTTTACACAGCAAATTCTTCTCTGAAATTATAAAACTTGCCATTCTCTAACTAACCTATTCCCAGAGATGATCACAGTAGATTAGCTTTGAATTGGATTGCCTGTCCTTCTGGGTTCTGTAAATCACACCTTTGATTCTTCTCAGTATAACATGTGATCTTTCCCAACAGCTACATTAATTTGGAATTTGTCCTATCTTCTAAAGAGAATTGTTCAGCCGTATCACGTCACCATATCATGTCTTATCACTGTGACTACACAGTCTATCACAAACTGATTAAGTCTTTCCCAAGTAAATTCATGTTTGACATCTTTATTCTTTACATTCATGACAGCTCTTGCAACTACCAATTCCTTATGACACCCTGGAAGTTTGGTTCTAATGTGTCCTGGTCACCAGATCTAAATTTATGCCTAACAATGTCTTGTATGAATATTTCTCTTCCCACTCCGGTTGTCACTAAGTTCAGTCTCTGATGTATTAATTTTTATATATTGCCCAGGGATTTTATGACCATAGACTGTGAAACTTTTCTGAAGCTATCCTAATCTTGCATCCATGCCTGTACATAAAGTCACTTCTTTTTCCTCAATGTCAATTACCTACACATTATGAGGTATAGACAAACTTCCTAATGTAAGGATAACTTCCCAATTTCCATTCTTCTGAAATTTTATGTCCACTTGCTGTTCATGTCAGTCTTTCTTCTTTTCTGAAGGCAATTTCCCATCTTTAATTACCATATCTGGTTAAATAATTATAATTTTACAACCAAGGTTTTGCATCAATAGCACCACTTACCTGTGAACGATTTTCCTCAAATAATGAACTTCACTTTTCATTTGAGACAGATAAAAGTATTTTCTGCTGAATTTTGCCAAATAATGTCAGGTAATTCTTGTATTTTCAATGTTTCATTACCTTTTTGTTGTTCCTTTTACCTCTTTGGGTTCAAAGACTCATAGATCAATAGTATCTACTTTGTGTAGTAACAGCTGTTAATTTCTTACAGTATCAGCTGTAATGACCAGGTTTCCCACATCTATAACAATTCTCTCTTTTTGGTACCCCTTGGAAAAAAATTATTATTCCCTGAAACTGCTAACAAAACCTATTTTGGAATAAGAACCTCTCCATAAACAAGCTGTGTCAGATTTCAGAAGTGGTACCATTTGTCCTTAAGTAGGAGACTTGTGTCTTAGGCATTGAATGCTATGATAAAATTACATTGTCAAACAACTAAAAACGTTTCTTTCAAAGGTTAGATCATAGTTAGAACTTAGATCTACAGAACGTACACAGTCCACATTTCTTTTGTTTTGCCAATACAGCTGCAGGCTGATCATGTAGTGCATGAACATAAGAAATCATGCATCAGCATGTAATATTATAACTGGTTGTTACTAGGCAACTCACAGAGGATTCTCATAATCAGAATACAACTACTAGTGTATTGTTAGCTCGTCAGTGGTTTTGCAAAACGGTAATTGCTTTTACTTGTTATTACCTAGGTTATAAGTGAAACTAAAATAAACAGTTTTAGCCAAGAGAGAATTATTCAACCACATGCATTTAGATTTGCATAAGGCAAAGGTAGAAGATGTCTTTCTAATAATGTTAATCAGTTTGTCAAATAGATTGACAAATATATGATTTTATGAAATATTTTTATTGTGCTCTTCCAACTTTCTCAAGTGCATAGGTGGCTTGTTACTCTACAGTTGTTTTGTTTACATGCTGTTTGCAGTCTTACTTTGTAATGCACATTTGCCCCATTCCTACTATAAGTATATAAGTACTATTGTCCTCATGATAGGTAGCAGTTTAATGATACACAGACTGGATGGGCAGGGAATAACATATTTTGGTCAAGAAAAGGCCTGAGTAATGTTTGCAGAAGTTATCAAAAACATAATACATTTTTTACTGTACTTCTTTATTTTTTATAACATGAAAATTATCCCCAGTGGCAATGTTATACATCATGTTTCAGTATGTCTTTGTATCTATTTCAATATACTTTTTTAGAGAACATATCGTACAAAGACATTTTTCTAATACAATTCCCAAAAGCTAGTTAACATTATGTTAAGAGTATATGTTACCTTAAGTAAAAAAATTAGTCATTTTGTGGACAATTTCATGAATCTTTGTATAATTCTTCACCAAAATAGAAAAGTGATGTCTTTGATTTCATATATCTTGGAAAAGTGTTTAAAATCAAAACAACAAATAACAATATAAACAAGTTTTTGAAACATAACATTAAAATTTTAAACTACTGCAATGTTGTTTCTTTTGAATGAATATAATAATGTGAGGCATATTTCTCTAAATAAGTGTTTGTTACATCATACAAAATGTTTTAACACTTAAAGCTGCAGATTTATAAAGAATACCTAAAAAACAGCAATAATCACCCATGATTTAAACACAAGAAAAATACAAACAGTAATGATCCCAAGATACATTCAATAACACAAAAAATGTAATCATTCAGCAGATGAATAAGGAAATAAGTACTGGAAGTGAGTACACTTATAAACATGGTTAGTTCAAAATATGGCAATCACCAGTTAAATGGTTAAAGTCTCTCAACGCAAAATATAACTTTACTTCAGATCACTCTTGAAGTATACAAATTTCATATTTTTTTTACTATAGAACCTACCTTGGTGTAGAATCTACATAATTTCCAGACCAAGTAAAGGTACTTCCATACCCACAATACTCATTGTATTGTTCTGCCCCTGTAAAAATAGAATATTCATAGTGTAAGTCAAACACAATTATTGTACCCAACATAAAGTTTGTTTTATTATAATTTTTTTTCCATTATTTTATGTTTTCATATAAGGTTTTGGGTGTAAAATCAGGATCAATATATAAGATATAAATATACACAATGTTGATGAGATGTAGAGATATCCTGGAAAATGTTTTCAAGGATTTAAAGTTGTATCACTTTCAAAGGAACTCAATTCTTTTTTAAGTAATGGTACTTTGCAAAACCGCATTGTAATTATACTGTTTCTGTTCTAATTCATATAAGTTTAATAAACTTTACTCTTTCCAATTTATAAAATTGTATGAAAAATATTTTCTACCTGTAATAACAAGCACTTCTATGTCACCAAGACGTTCAGTGAAAAGACGGGACACAATTAGTTCTGGACATATAACAAAACGTATTTCTTCTTGAACACATCCATGACCAAGCACACCACCTCCAACAAATTTATTGGCAAAGTCTACCTAAGAAAAATTATACATCATAAATAAAATTTTCTTTTTTTTCTACATTAATGTTCCACTCAATGTTTCAAAAATTAACTGACAAAATTATTAAGATACAAAAACATCAGTTAATTTTTTTTAAAAATCCTTAAAATAACATGATACTGAAAACAAAATTAAAAACTTTATCACATTTAGTGTTTCTCAGCACCAAGGTGACAGTGATATTTTATGAAGGACCATAACCTGAATGGTTAAAGAAACAGAAGTGAAAAATGACTAAAATCCTATGCAATATCAGTATCCATAACAATCACAAATACTCAACAAAAGACGAAACTTGCCAAACAAGACCTTTCTTCAGTTCATTTTTACTGGATATATTATATTCTACAGAAACATATATTAAAAATAAAATTAAAACTTAAAATATTTTTAAACTTTAATTTGTTTCTGTGAAAAAGACTCAAAAGTTGTCAAACAAAATATATATGGTATATTGAAAAGTAAAACATTAATTATAATCTATAAGCTTTATAAATTAACACATCTAGAATGCTGTGATAGTTTATAAAAGTTTTCTAAATTTTTAAAACTTGTTTGTAGTACACTACATTTTAACAGTCTGAAGGAAATGAAAGGCAGCTACATTTAGTTACAAAAAACAGACACCAATTGTGATAGATGCAATATTTGAAGAAATTTAAATTAATCCTCTTTTTGCCTTTTACTTTTGTATGATACTTTTGCTGTAAAATGTACAACCATTATTGTAATAGTACTGAAATACTGCTATATGTTATTCTTTGGCCAAGCAAGAATAAATAGTTATACGATAAGAATAAATCACTTTCTCTTACTACAACTTTTAGTTTATCTATGACATGTTTTTGCTAAAGGTTTATACATTAATATAACATGATGTTTACAATAATTAAAGTAGGAGTCCATATTGTGGTTAATATACTTTGTTATTTTTGTATAATATTTCAATGCATTTATTTATTTATCAAGTTGGTAATATATACAAATTGTCACTAGGAAATTAAATGCCAAAATGAGGTACCTCTCTAAATAAACCATAATGCTTTATCACAAGTTTTATTTCTGTTATAGATTTTACAAACAATTTCATATCAACACTAGTCATAACATTCCTATACAGAAATGTATTACCAACAGGTACCAAATGGAAATACATTTTCAGTATAGGAAAATAATAAACTTCTGATACAGTACTTATCCACTTTCACAAGATTTTGCTATTGAAAGCTTCCAAAGGATACTCCTGAAAAATGAGAGAATCAGAACCAAAGGATCAGAAGAGAGGAACCAAACTACTTCTGAACCAGATATACCATTCGCCCAACATTGGAATGTGTAAGACACAAGAACAAAAATATGAGGATCACATCTGATGTGGTAGGAAAGTGATTCTAACCATAGAAACATACTGTAACTCAATCCCACAATGAGAAAGATGTGTAAGCAAATGATACACTCCTAGGTGTAGTGTGGCTGGGGTGTATCAGACCATACTTGATAGGTCAACTACATCCGAAATCTCCTCGTGGGGTACAGATATCCAGAAGAGGATGGAATGAAGATAATGCCATCTGCACATCAAACTCAAGATTCGGGTATTAAAGGGTGTGAAATAAGGATTATCTCTGATCTGTCAATCTGGGAATTGACATATGACACTGAATGGATGTTATCTTATGGAGTAAGTTTCCACAACCGAGGCACAGACCATGACCATCGAAAGAGAATAACATCCCCATAAAAAGAGAATAAGAGACAGTCAAGGGTAGTATCATAACCATATCACTGCTGTGACTCACAACACAAATAAAGTTACTAAGAGAGGAAGATTTCAGATGTTATTTGCGTAATCTCTAAAACCTAAATACATTTCAAGCATTTGTTTTTGGTAAGACTTTATATTTCATGTTACTTTCTATACTCTTAACTATGTGAGGTCTGTAACATGACCAACCTTGTAACCATCATAACAAAATTAAGTAAATATAAATTATGTTTGTTCATGCTAGAATGACTATATATTACAACACCAAAATACAAATGCTTAGTTTGAATAGGTTAAGTCTCACAATGCTATGTATCTTATTATACTGATCTTCCAGTTATGCCTAGCTAACATTACATGACTTGCACTGATGTGGCATATTTTCACTCATGTAATGTATCCAACAGTATATACATTTCATTTATTATACATTATATATATACATATATTATTACTATTTAAAAGTAAAGCAAACAATTATCTTTTCTCACTACAACCTTTAAACTCAATTGCTGCTGGACATAGTTTGCTAAGCCTTTTAAATATTTGCATGTGGAGGATACCAAACTTTTTTTTTTTAGATTTTCTGTATGCAATTCAATAACCAAAAATTTATAAATAACTATACTAATGCCACAAAATTCCACTATAATTTATTAAGCTTAGTAAGTATTTAGATGTAAACAATATGAATCTTGGAACAGTATAAAGACCCAACCTACCTTTTTGAAATCTTCATTAAAAAAAGTATGGTAACATTTTCACAGATTCAAATGGCTGAGAAAACCACTAGGGGGTGATTTTAAGCTGTTTAATTATTCAATGTCAAGTATTGTAGTGTACGTAAGATACCACTTCCAAAAATGTGTTTCATTCAGTACATAAGCCATATATCAGCAATATAAAAAGATTCAAGGTTTTTATTTTATATTCCAACTTGTTAATATTATTAATTTGAGTTCCTAATTTGTATGAAACTACAGATGTCGTATTTTGATGTCACAAACATATGATTTTAAACACTGCTGCATTCAAAACACATCTTGATTCACTAAAAGCTATATTAAGGATGTTTTGTTAATATTTACTTTTAAATTAAAAAAAATCAACTCATATGTGATATTAAAGTTTGAAGTATAATATACAATTTCATTCCAAATTTATGAAACAAGTTTTTAAAACAGTAGTTCAATAAAATTTTGAATACAAGTTAACAAATGCAATGACATGTCCTACGACCAATGACAGTCACAAAAGGGTTAAGATTAACTACCATAAGTTATATAGTGGGTTAACTTGAGCTGTAAATGTTAGGCTCAATTGTTTATTTTTAAATGCCCATTGGAATTTATACTGAGATATAATGTTACTCTTTTATATTTATAATCAATGGCAAGGTAAAAAATTAACTTAATCTGTTTCCTTGTACGTTTGTTTAGGTTACCAAAATAATTTTATTTGAAATTAATGTTTTCAAAATCATAAATTTGCCTTCCTACAGAGCAATGAACATTAAGTTTCATTCACTTTTGCACTATTGCCACTGTATGATTATTCAATAGGAATACTGTTTTTTTTTGCAAGTTAACATATATACATGCATGCATGGACTGATTGACTCGCATTGTTTTTTTGATTACATAGATTTGTTGATAGTTTCACACTTCTCACAACCAAGATATTTCTTTCTACTGTCATACAACATGTTTTTGGTCTTATTTCATAACAGTAAAACAATTATTATTACCTGTAACATCCCAGTACCCTCTACTTCAATCAAACCCTTGGATGAGGTTTGAATCCTACTCAACTTCTGTGTTGAACTCTCCCAGTGTGGTACATTTACAAGGTACTTACGCATGAAGGTAACTGTACCTGTTGGCTCTAAAAAAAATTGATGACGTAAAATTAAAGTATATTTTTAAATACTTGTGGAATAATTTTGACAGTTTCTTAAAAGTCTATAAAAGTTTGTTTTCTAGTTAACATACAGTTGTTAATATTTCATAATTATAGAAGAAAAACAATGGCCAAGCTGATTCATTATTTTAGATTTTGTACATCTGTATGGAAAATAATCATCTATAAAAGTTCTTTAACTTTTTTCTCATCTATTTCTTCATGAATTCCAATAATTCATTCTAAAAACATAAACTGATATAATTTATTTTTAAAGACATATCTTCCAAAGTTTACTGCCTTATTTATAGCATAAAACTTTTATTATTTGGACTTTTTAAATTTAGTTCTTATTAACTTCTTCATAGTAAATTAGTGATAAACAAAAAACAATATTAAATCAATATCTAATAATTTAGTATTAAATTGTAATTCAAGTAAGTGTTTACCTAAAGTAAGACTTTTATTCTTAAACCATTTTCTAAATCAATTTATTAGCTTTCACACAGTAATTCATAATAAATATCTCAAGTGCTCATCACAAAATCTCAGTATCTACATATACAGCAAGACACTCTCAGATGTTGAAACAACTTTTATAAAAGGAACAGTGCATGGGAATATGAAGTGATATGAATTTCATTTTAATGCTAAAATTACCGATTTTAAGTAAAGTACTGCACATTGCACTCCTATATAGAATCTATGGCCTGAAAAATGAGGAAAGAAGTCTATAAAAAAGATTATGGCCATGTCTGATCATAAGACTTTATCACTGATCTTGTGATGTAGGCCAGATGGCACATTCCAGTAAACTTAGGACAATTATGTTTCATGATAAGCTATACCTGTTAAGACTAGTGGTTACAGTTAAAGAATTTTTCACAAATTTTATATCATCATTGGTAATTAATTTGGAAAGCAATAAAATGAGACATAGCATCCTAGCAAATACATTACACAATTATTCAAATTTGAATGCCATGTGAAAAACAATACTGTCCATTTGTATCACAATGTTAGTTTACCTAGGTTGGTTGGTTGGCTAGTTTAGCATTTTATGGCACAAAGCAACTAGGCTATCTGTGCCAAACATCCAGTGAAAAGTAAAGTAAAGTATTAAAATTCATAAAAAGGAATCAAGGTAAAACAAAGCAAAGTTGAATTTTTGAATTAAAAACTTAAATAGTATGAAATCCAGTTTTTCTAACATACAGCAGTAAGAAAGAAACTACAGTATTACTAGTTTTAAAGGACTTTCTGTAGCATAATTTTAATTATTATGACTAACAGGTTACTTCAAACATTAGAGTTCGTCACCTGAAGTTGTCCTTTCTAGTCCTGGTTTCAAATAATTTGACATCACGGCCATTTTCTAATTTCATATTGAACTAGTTGCACTTCAAAAAGAAATCATATTAAAAAAAGATCTAATTTATAAACTAAAAATTTAAACAGTGTTAAAAAGGTAATTGGCATTTTAAACTAAAAACATTTGTAAGGTGGACAGTGTTACCATCATCAATGATACTGTCCAAAGTTATGGATAAACCTTGGGACAAAACATGTCTCAAATGGTGTCATTGTTGAGAGTCGTAATGACAACAAGACAGTAAAATGTGGCTTATTGTGACCTGAGTGTCACAAAGAAAACACATTGGTGCATCAGTCCCAGATAAAAGAAAATGATGAGTTGGAAAACCAATGTGTAGTCTAGTTAAGACAAATTCCTAATTTCTAATCCTTACACAAACAAGATGGCCAAAGTCCAATAGCAGGTTTTATCTGGAAAAGCTTGTTTTCATGTTGCTCACTCTAAGTCAACTGCTAACTAGCATGGAGCTGTTGCTTGAATACAGAACCACAGTCCATGTATGGAACAGGCACAGCAGTGCTGGCGAGCCCATTCCCGTGAATACCATCGTGGTCTGGTATCCAGAAAAACTGGAATAACTAGATGTTAAGGAGAAATGGGCCAGTTGGTTTTGAATATCTGCAAGAACAGGGTGAGAACTAATGTGAAACAATTCTAGGTCCAGCAGAGAACTAAGCGAGTCAGTATGAATGGTGCAATTTTAGTACTGCTTAGCTTCTATGTGATCCAGGGCAACAGAAATGACATACAGTTCAGCAGTGAACACAGAAGCTGTAGAGGGGATTCTGAGTGCAACAACTGGATCACGGCAAAGTGGCAGAGCCCACAGAGTCATCTGAATTTGAACTATCTGAATAAATGGAAATAGATGAATAGCTTGAAAGATGTTCAGCAAATAGAACGTGATACTTCCAATCAGGAATATTCAGATGACTCACTCAAAGAAAGGTCACATATGGGGATAGTAATTAGCCATGGTGGGATGGGCTGATCTATAAATACTGCTATGCCATCCAAGGTACACTGGCAGACTGTCTATTACAAAAATGTGCTACTCACTGAGGAAGGAGAACACAACCCCATGTGGGATGCTGTGGCAAAGGTTGAAATTTTGAAGCATATATTAAAGACAGTTGCAAACGATGAAAGTATAGAGGGGGTTCATGAGACTCTGTGTACAAACTCTGAACTGGAGAAGTGCGGAAGGCCCCTGTGCAGAGACGAAGCTCTGATGGTAAACAGGGTCTAACATTTTTAAGGCTGAAGTCCTGGTGGAGCCATAAACCAGCATACCCATAGTCTAGTTTTGATCAAATAAGAGCATGCTAGATTTTCAGCATGGAACATGAATCTTTCCCCCTCAAGAGAGGACATGAAGAATGTTCAGTGCCCTTGTAGACTTGACACATAGCTGCTTGATGTGTAGAATAAAGGTCAGCTTACTTTCAAAGATAAGCCCCCAGAAATTTGCCTCAGAGACCATGAAAAGCACAATTTCACCAATACAGAGTTCAGGATCAGAGTAAATATCCTGTTGATGTCAAAAGTGCATGGAAACAGTTTTGGAGAGAGAAAGGTTGAAACTACTTGCTATGATCCAGTTCAGTAAATGATTGAGGGCAGTCTGTAGCTGCTGCTTAATATACCTCATATTTGATGACTGAGACGAGATGTGGAAGTCGTCAACAAAGAGACAGTTTGCAACTGTAGGGGGTAGTTGTCCACTGATGCTATTAATCTTTATAATGAAAAGTGTGACACAGCCCTGAGGGGCTCCAGCTTCCTGTGGGAAAGTGTCGAACCCACATGGACCTGGAATTACCAATTCATTAACAAATGTTTAATAAAAATCGGTAAATTACCACGCAACCCATACAAGTGGAGGTCTCACAAGATATCATGCCTCCACGTTGTATCATAAGCTTTCTCAAGGTAAAAAAATACAGAAACAAGATGCTGCTGCTTGAGAAAGACTTCGCTGATTGATGTTTTAAGTCGAATCAGGTAGTCCATGGTGGAGCTCTTTCTTCAGAACCCACACTGTGTGGGTGAGATCAGGTTGTTTGATTTGAGGAACCAAACAAGATGAGCATTAAAAATCTTCTCTAAGATCTTACAGATGCAGCTCATCAAAGCGACTGGATGGTAGTTCAAGGAAATCCTTCCCAAGTTTAGGAAACAGGACTACAATAGCATAGCACCAAGCATCAGAAAAAGTATTCTCCTGCCACATTCAGTTATAATCAACCAGAAGAATAGCAAGAGAGGCAGCAGAGATAGGCACAACATTTAGTAATGAATATCATCAAGTCTGACTGGTGTACTACCAGATTGATGAAAAGCAAATTTAAGTTCCACCAATGTAATGGGGCGATTATAATCATAGAGATGATCAGCCCAAAAGGAAAGAGGCAATTGTTCTGCCTGTGCTTTAATGACTAAGAAAATGGAGGATGAAGCAGAAGCACTAAATGCATGAGAAAGGCTTTCACCAAGAGTATTGGCAATGCTCTGGGCATCAGCCACTTCCTGGCCATCAGAGATCAAGACCAAAAAGGGGATAGAAGTATACTGGCGACTAACTTTACGAATTTTGTCCCATATGATTTTGGAATTGGTGATAGAAAAAATGCTGAAGGTGTATTTAATCCAAGATTCCTTCTGGCTTTGACATCTGACCTGCTGAGCATGTTCACAGGCCTGCTGAAATTCAACGTGGTTTAAAACTGTGAGATACCTACAAAAAGTATCCCAAGCCTGTTTTTGAGCTTTTCTTGTCATGTGGCAGGCAGGATTCCACCAATGATGAGGATACTATGGGAAACATGTTAACGTTTTAGAAATACACTGAGCAGCTGCCTTGATAATAGTCAGTTACTGCTGCCACACAGTCATTTATCAATGGGTTATACATGATGGCAGGATCAAGTTCTGAGAGAGCAGTGGACAGGAGGCCATTTAGCCTGGTACAACTTCCATCAAGCCTCTGGGTAGGTGATATTATTAACAGTCTTTAAGCATTGCACCTCTTTCTCTTCTACCCATTTAAAGCAAGAAATGGAGTAAGTAGGGTGCGGGCCACTACAGTTAACACAGTATGGTTCCAGGTTGCACTCAGAAGTGTTGTGGTCTTTACCACCACAACAAGCACATATTAAAGAACCATGACATGATGTTTTTGAGTGGCCAAACCACTGACACTGGAGACATCTGAAAAGGTTAGGAGTGTAAGGCCATACACCTTGCAGTTCAGATAACCTGCTTTGACTCTGGTAGGATGACATAGTGATGTAAATGCTAATATCAGAATGTTGGTAGGGTCCATAATTCAGTCTTTACGAGTGAAGATTTGGAACACTGAGGTAACGCCTTGGATGGAAAACCCAGTAAAGACTTCCTACTCGGGAATGTGTTTTTAAATCCCTCTTAACTATAACTCCTCTGGAAGAATTCATAGATGCATGAGGAGTAACATCAATGGGTATATCCCCAATGGCCTTTGATTTCAAGAGGAGTTTGGTATGTTGTGGCGAAGACGTTTCCACCAAAATGTCTCCAGAGCACAACTTCTTTACTGACTTTGGGGAGCCAGCAAGTCCCTTTAATCCCTTTTGAATGAAAAATGGAAACATCTGCACTAATGATTTCTCAGATAAGGAATGGATAATCAGAAATCAAGGTGCTGAATCTGGCTGTATTATTGACTGTACAACAGAGTTGTCCATCCATGGTCATTTTTCAATGATATGTTTTTTCAATTTTTCATTATTTATTTATTTTGTCACGAAGAGGAGTATCCATGATAAAGAAGCTACATTTTAGTGGCCACTAACCCCATCCACCATAGACCCCTATGAGGGGATGCATGATAGTGCCGAACAAAGACACTGCAGTAACGCTAGGGTTTCATGAGCACTATGCCCAAACACCAGCATTAAATGCAGTGTCCACAACACCTGTTGAGAACATCCAACACTGGTACTTGGTTGACCCTAGCCCAAGTGTACCCAAGGCTGCCATCTACAGGAATTCAAGGCCAAAGATGGATCCCTCAACCACCAGGATCCTCTCCTCCCCTTCATGGGTCACCACACAGAGCAAACACGTGGGTGGATGTTTAGATCCTATAGGAAGTAAACTGAAAGAACAGAACCTTCTCTGGGAGGTCCCTTAACCACATATACGAATACACACTGAGAGAAGTTTACCTAGAAACTTACAAGATAAGATACAGAAGTGGTAAGACTTGCATTAGTGGTGATTATAAAATTGATAGTATTTGAAACTAACATGGGAGGCTTGGAAAGCAAGAATCAACCAGCCTAACCATGAAGCTAGAAATGGTCTCATAAAATGCATGAGTGGTGATTATATAATTAGAATCATTTGAAGCTACCATAAGAAGCTTGGAAAGCAATAATCAACCTGCCCAACCATAAAGCTAGAGTACGTTATCAAGTTAGGAAAATCACGTTTCTAATTTTTCTTTACTTTGTAAACTGATAAAAAATTTGTAGGTAGATAAGAAACTTTGCAAGGCAACCTTGAAGAAGAGTATATAGATATAGCTTGCTGGTTTGCTTGTTTATATTTTTTTTAAATTTTATGATCTTAAAAATGAATAATGTTCCACAAAAAATTATTATAATTTGTAATTTTATTGTTTTTTGCTGAATTTTGCACAAAATTACTCAAAAGCTGTCGGTACTAGTTGTTACAGACTGGACAGAAAACATTCAACATCATCAACTTATGTGTTACTCTAATCAAATAATGAGAGTTTACTGTCACTCTCAAAATGCATACACAGTCCTCAAGTGTGAAGCATGAATTGTTTTTGGCTCTAACATGGCTCAATTCCATACATCCACAGAATAATATACTAATCACTGGACCCTGATTGGTCCAATGTCTAGTGCCTTGAATGAAACTCATAAAAATTTAATTTCACCAATATAATCCACTTCATACCAAAAATGTTGTTGTTGAAACAATTGGATAATATAAATAGCATCCCAACCTCTACTATGATAATCTGATCCTAGCTGGCCTGAAAAGCACTGGTATTGGTCAAAAGGCTTTGCTGGCATTGAATAAAGAAGATACACCATATTACAGTTAACATATTATTATACATTTTTCTTTACTTTCATACAGTTACATAATTTATACTTATAGTGTAACAGATGTATGTATTTTAATGTTGATGTCTGTGTCAGTTAACTATATATTTAAAAATGCATATAACTGATAGTGTTAAATATGTGTTGCAAAATTCCTGCCTGTTCTCTAAATTTGTCGAAGATTCTCAAGTGTAAGAATCAACAATATATGTTTTACATTATTACCAACTAAACTTTTTAGAACTTTGCCTAAAGTTTATAAATAGATGTGCCAGGAGACAATTTTCAGAATATTGTTGGTTTGCTATAGTTAGTATATTATAAACTTTAAAAGCTATAACTATGATAAACACTTACTAATAGGAAAAACAACATACATTTGACCAGGAAGTTTATACATTTCAAACCATTCAACTTCAGAGAATTAACTTCAGACATTAGTATTTCTATGAGGATATTGGTGAAAGTTAGCTTCAAAACAGTGTGAGGCCAGCCAAGAACAGAGCTTGCTAGCTTCCTCTCAAGAGGATCGTACCTGAGTATCAACATACAATTAATTCGTTTAGTGTGAACCATCAAACAAATATTCAGTTCTAGACCATGTAAAAGACTCAGTGTTGTTTATAAAATTTTTGTACATAAATCATTATTTGTAATAATCATTGTTACAAATTGTATTGCTGTTTGCATATTAAAATATATTTGTGTTAAGAAAGAAAATTGTGTGTATCAATCTTGTTGGTAAATACCATAAATTTGATACATATCAGCATTCACTTAACTTCTAAATTAAAATTTTCAACTAAAAATTCATAATATGTAACATAATAAATTGGAGGCTTGTCCGAGATAAATTAAAATACGTAACACAACAAATTAGAAACTTGTTTCGAATACATTATAATATGCAACAATGGGTAATGTCAACATGAACAAATATTAAACATCAACCAAATAACCTATTTTTGATTTTCTTAAGATGCTATATTTTGTTTCATTCATTTGTATTCATTTTTTATCAAGTATGTAAGCCATATTTGTAAGAGTATCTAAATTAAAAATATAGGATACATTTTTGAAAAACGATTGTGCAGCATTTACTGTTTTTTTTTTGTTTTGTTTTTCCCCTTTTAAGTTTCTATTCTTGTATAAGAAATAATTTCATTAAGCCAGCAGTTGAGAGAACTGTGTTACAGTGGTATAATATGATGTCATTGGTTATGTGAATGTTACCATATTTTAAATAATTTTAAATTTCAAATTCTCATTGTCTCATCAACTACTTATAAGCCTGAAAATGAGCAGTGTATAAATGTGTCTGGACAGTATGTTGTTATAAAAAATAGACAGATCCCAGCAACTGACTTGTACTACAAAATATTGGTAAAGGGAATCTTTTTTGTACTGTTACATAGTGATAATCATAGTATGGTTCACTAAGAAAGGGGGAGAAAATGATCTTTTCAAAAATTTTATATATATATTTAGAGGCACAGTTTACAGTAATATGGATATTTCAAAGCAGACTTATATCTGTATTGAAATACTTCACTTCTGGGTTAAGTTCAGTAACTGAACTAAAAGAATGTAACAAGAACTACAAGAAACCATGACAGAAATTACACTTTGGATATACTAAATGTTGAACAAAATCTACTATGATGAAATAAAAAACAATTCTTGATAAAAACAACAAAAATACAAAAACGTATGTACAGAAAAGATGCTTGAGTGGAGCTTAACCATTTTCAGATTTCATGTTCATTTGAAACTTGCCAAAGCATTGAACCAGGTGCAAAATGATAAATTCCAATTTACTACTAACTGTACATTAAAATATTAAGTTCAAGGCTTTTGTTTATGTTATAGAATAAGTGTGACTTGATAATGTATCAAATTGTTTTATCACATGCACACACATATCTTTGGAGGCTATCTTTCTACACAGATTTACCTGACATACGTACTGATATTTAGCGAACAGAAATGCTCAAAAAAATTTTAGTTTCACGATTACTATCTATCTATCTATCGCTCTTCTTTGAGTAAAAATCTCCCTTTTTTTTTATAAACAGACCTATAATTACAGTTATTGTATTTATTGTTTTACAATAAATAGAAAGTTAAATTTTCAATGTGTACAACACAAACTTTAAGCACCTATAACACACTTTATATCTTTGTTAATCAGCAATACTTTAGTACTTCCCACAAGTAAGATTCAGATTTTTTTAAAGAAAACAAATAAGAATAGCAGTCACATTAAAACCTGTTTGGATGTCCCACATATTTTTTTTCAATTTTACAAGAAAGTAAACATGTTTCCATGTTATACAGTAAAGATACAATAAACCACTTTTGAAGTTTTGCATACAGGAGTATATTTCTAATGAAAGAAAAGTAGTTTAAAGACCAACATGTAATTATGCATTTAACAGTACCATACACCAGGATAAACACAACCAGTTTTCAAATCCTGATTAATCATGTAGATCTAAAATATCCTGGTATGAACATCATAACATATGCTTAATGCAGCTGTGTATTAGGCAAGGTAAAAAAGAAAAAATTAAAGTAGTGCCTGTGCAAGGTATTTCACAAAATGTGTGAATAAAGCCAATTACAAGACATGTGATAATAAACCAGTTGTAAAGTTCCATATATAGAATTGCATTAAACAAGACATAAGACAGATATGTTTAACAACACGATAAAATTTTAAAATCAAATTCCCATTATGTCTACATTTTGCACTCAATCTAGAGACCATTATTTGCCCTCTACTGAACAGAATCTATGAATAAACCAAGTGTTTGTACAAAATATCTATAGCTTACCCAGTATTCAATGCTTATATAATGTATGTATTTAGCAAATAATTCTATAATAATAGGTAGAAAACTATTGCATTACTGACTTTAAGACACATTTTATGTATTTAAAATGCAAATTATCTAGTCAAGATAATTTCAAGACTGTGAAAACATTTATCCATAGCATGTTTACAAATTTTGATTCAAATTAACATTAATATTTTTCTTCTAAAACCACCTCCTAATATAATGCAGGAATTGATCAATGTTATCCACCTTCAATACTAAGATCCCAACAACTTTTAAAACATACTTTGTTATGCTATTTATCCCCCCAAATTGTTGTTAGTCCATGATTCTGTTGATTGTCCCTAATACAAATAACACAAACACAACTACACAAATAAACCACTTCACTAATTACTACAGAGGGCCTCTAAGTCTTTTATACAGAAACGAGTGGTTTCATCTAACATTTTTATTAATTCTTCACAATAAATGTTGATTCAAGCAAAAACACAAATATATGCAAAATCATACAGACTACACGAGGGTCACTTACTGTTTTCTTTATTTGTTTTGAGAGAGACAAGTGAAACAATTTTTTTTTATTTAAAGTAAACAAAACAAAACAAAAGAAAAAGAAAAAGAAATTTACTGTATAACACCTGACAAATGAAGGTGGTTTATTTGTGGTAAATGGCATTTATAATAGTGTATTACAGTTGTATACTGTAGTCATTTAGTAGATATACTTGATTATCTTTACCAAAGTTTAGAATAGTTGTAAATTTTAAAATTCAGTACATTTTTAGCCATTCACATTTTGGTTCACAAATTACTTATTTATTAATATTTGATGATTTATTCATTTGATATATATATAAATGTGTGTGTGTTTTTTCCTTACCTTTGATAGTGACTCTCTTAAAGTAATTAATTAAGCATTTTAGTTTTTCAGCTCCTTTTTTGTTTATACCATTTCTACCTCCAGCAAATAACCTAATAAAAGAAACAAAGCCAAATTTACATATTTATACTTCTACATACAATGAAATACACATGAGGAATTTGAGTTAAAGTTTAGATATATTCACAAATGTGCATTATTTTAGAGCAGTATTGCATTAGGTTGGAAGAATTACAAGTTTTTACTGAATATCAATCAGCCTTTTAATATCAAAATGAGAAATGTGGTTATAATAAAGAAAGGTTTAATATGTTTATAAAGTAAAAATAAATAAATGATAAACCACCAATGCATAAAGCTGAAGATGGAAGAGAGAAAGTTAAGAGGAGAATTCTAACAAGATAGCAAGAAACTATGAGTTACACAACATCTCCAGAAAAGAATAAAAATGTGCCAGATACAAAGGAATACTTTCCACCAACACATCCCCCAATGCATTAGAACCTCATTAACTGTAAAACAATGAACCACAAAAGCCTGGATAACATAAAGCTACATGAAATGCATTCAAAGAGAAGAAAAGATGGTTCTGATGAAGGTAGGTGTTTAAAAAGACAATTCCCAAATAGCCAAGATTATTATGTAAGTAACAGGAAACACTTATTCAACTGGTAGATCCAAACATCTGAGCTGTTTATATATAAAAAGTAGATGAGTATGTTATAACCACCCTTGTTTAGCAAGAGCTAACCAAAGCCAGATGTCCAAGTAGTGATGTTACTGTTATGACAGAAAGTGTTTGTACCCCTGCATCATGAGTAGTTTTTTCCTCATAACTTAAAAAGTATCAAGAGCAGGATAATAAAAGTATGGTATATTATAATCTACATAATCTTTTATGTAAATTGAACGACAAATAAACTGTTTATAAACAAATAACCAAACATAGGAGGGGCAGAAAGTGTTCGTGCATCTACTTTAATGGTCAGTTGTGTAACCTTTCAGGTGAATTACTTGGCACAATCTCTCCTCATAGCCCTCCATGATCGTTTGACAGTACTCAACTGGTATTTTCTTCCATTCTTCTTTACAGAAGGCTTCCAACTCTTGCAAGTCTTTCTGATGACACTGATGAACCCTGGTCTTCAACTCATGCCAAACGTTTTCAATATGGTTCCTCTGCAACCAGGATTGCACATATTTCGATGTGTGCTTAGGGTCATTGTCATGCTGGAAGATCCAGCAACGCCAAAGCCACATGTTCCGAGCATCATTCTTGATACAAGTGCCTAATATATCAACATATTCTTCTTTCTTCATGATTCCGTTGACCTAGTGAAGGCTGCCTACACCAGAAGAGCTGAAGGAACCCCATTGCATGATTGAGCCACCTCTGTGTTTAACTGTAGAAATGATGTTCTTTGGAAAATTTCGTTCCCCCTTCTTACGGAAAATATAGCGAACATCATTGTGGCCGAAAAGCTCGATTTCAGTCTCGTCTGACCAAAGAATACTCTTCCAATAGGTAAAGGGTTTATCTACATGCTTTCTTGCATACCTCAATCGTGCTTCTAAATGAACAGGCTTTAAATATGGAGTTCTACGAGGACTGTATGCTTTGAACCCAGAAGAGCGTAACATGTTCATAACTGTAGAGGTGCTTACATCAACCCAGTTTCCCTCACCAATTTCTGTATGTCATTACTTGTTAAACAAGGGTTCCTACTAACTTCTCTGAGAACCTTCCTCTTGGTTCTCTCTGGAATTTTGGTGGGGTGTCCAGAACGAGGTAAATTAGCAGTCGATCCTGTAAGCTTAAACTTGGCAATTATGCTTTGAACAGTAGAATTTGGCACATTAAGTTGTGTAGCAATACCAGAAAGAGACACATGAGACTTGTATTTTACAATAATTTGTTTTTTTTTAAATCACTGGACAGTTGTTTCCTGTTTGCCATGATGACCAAGCTGATAATGATGGAAACGGTGCTAAATTGCTGGAAGTACATTTTTTGCTGGCTAAATTCCAATAATTATGAACCCAGTGTCTAGTTCTGGAATGGTATAATAAAGTTTATTCGCCAAACTAAACAAAATTTTTATGGGAATATCAGTTTTTTCACACGTTCTGAACTGTACGAACACTTTCTGCTCCTCCTATTTTTGGTTATTTGTTTATAAACAGTTTATTTGTCATTTAATTTTCATAAACATTTTTGTAGATGTGTGTTAGTATAATATTTATATTATACTTCTATTAGTCTAATCATAATACTTTTTAAGTTATGAGCAAAAAACTACTTGAAATGCAGGGGTGCAAGCACTTTCTGTCATAACTGTAGTAAAACCCTTTAAAATGCATAAGTTGGATAAAACATAGACCACCTGACAAACAGCATATGGAACCAAAAGGCAAAGCAAAAAATTGGTATTGAATTACATGGGTAAAATAATTGAAGATAACAACCAGAAAAAATGAAAAAATAAGAATATGTACCATCATGGACATTCCCAGTCCTGAAGAAACTGCTCATCCAATTCTGACCAAAGACTATATATTAAAACAGGAAAGATCCAAGAAGTGACTGAGGCAAGACTGATCAATCCAGAACTGTCATCAGCATTGAGCATAAACAAAAATGAAGAAATTTGTAGGTAGGACAGGTAAAGGACAGGAAAGTGCAGGACATAGAACACAAATAAAAATAACAATAGCTAAAAATGCAACAAAAGAGCAACAATAAAAAAAAATAATAGAAGTTATAATTTTTCTACACTGAAAATATATTTCCAAAAAGTATTTACCATATTCTCACACATTCTCATTCAGTGCTGTCTCTACATGCAAATCATTTTTTTTTATGCTTTAAGCCTTGAGCTCCCATATACCTTACAATTAAAAGGTTCAACTGCATCTTGCAAGTAAATCATCATATGACAACCCTCTACCAATAGGAGTGTGACACACACACTCCTGATGCAAGTGACTCCCTCTGTTTGATTCTACCAAACTATCACTTAACTAATTCTACGATAACTAATTTTACCAGTTTTCAGGTTTTTTCATCAAATGTTTGTGTTTGATTATTCATTTTTACATAATGAATTTTGAAGTACAAGTTACCACTTCATAGGTCATAGCACACTCACCCAGCCAGTTTTATTCTACTGAACTGTCATTTCAAGTTTTGGTAGAAAATGGAAGCACCAGTTTTCAATGGGGACAAAGAGTGGGAAGTTTGCAAGGAGGTAATCACCTATCAGAAATTATATATATAGCTAGAACCCCACACAGAAGAGGGGAAGTGGCTAGTGTAAGAGAAAAACCAAAGAAGCATTCCTTCAAAACATCCAAAGAACACTCTAAAAGATTAGATTCACATATCAGACGATCATATGTGGGAAAATGCACTACTTCTATACCAGGTATATTTGTCAATCAGTTTGGGAAGAGGTGTCACAGACATGGGCAGACAATAAAAGCAGCAAATCCAAATGGGAGAGAACAATGGTCGGATAAGGATCCAAACCAAACTATATTGGAATCTCAATCCTATACAGTACATTTATACGAATGAGAGTAAAAGGATGTTCTCCTAGGTGTAGAGTGGCTAGGGCATAAGAGACCGTACATCCAAAACTTAGCTGCTAAAAGCTAATATCCATGAGGGGGATAGGATGAGGAGCATATTATTGGCAAGTCAACTAAAATTCAAAACCAAGGCAAATACAGTCCAAAATCCCACCATCTGGTGGAGGCAGGAAAGAGAATCATACCATCTTCATTTTGAGTTCAGTACACCAGGGACAGCCCCAAACCCTCTAATTTGTGAAAGGGACACATGAGGACAATGTAAAAAGTTGTATGACTGATCCAGAAACCTGATATCCAATGATCAGTGTAATAAAGATGTCTTTGGAAAAGAAACTAACCAACTCAAAACCATCCAACAGGAATTGCCCCCAGCATAATAATATCCTTGGTATATGAAAATCATCAAAAGAGCATGTTGGGGGAAGAACCTTATTGATATGCAAGTTTGGCCATTGTGACCTACAACATGAGTGGAGAAAATAATGGTGTAACTGAATGAGGCACAGAGAAACTTAAAATACACATGTGAGGACTTAAGTTGATTGGTCCAGCTCTGAATCCAAACCCCATTCACTGGAATCAAACATTCATACAGGGAATTCCAAGTGAAGGTGTGAACTGCAATTATTATGACTCACTCCAAAGCTTCAACATACCCTCAGATAAACTCTTACAGAGATGAAGCATCAGATTGTAGTACATCTTGTCATCTACACCAACATAATACCACAGCCATCCTCTCAACTGAATGGTTTGAACATTATTTCTCAATATCACATTCAGGAGGATGCCTGTCAACATTGCTTGAAAGTGCATATTTGACTCTTTGAGCCATAACTAGTCAGACATCACTTGACACAATGAAAAGGTCCCTGAAAAAGATATATATATATACACACACACACACACACACACACACACACACAAAAGATAGCTTACCTAGTCATAGTCTCACCAAAGTCTGAAGAATGACTACAGGTAGAAGACAATAACCTAACAGTAAAGAAACAGCAGTCCCATGCATATGGTAAGATATAAATATATGGGGTGTACACCAAAAGGGATAATCCAGATAAGAAGCCAGGAAAAAAGTAAGGTGTTTGATCTGAAGAGAAGACACTAGAAACAATTCGTGGGAAGAAAAAGATATAGAAGAATAAGCTAACAGAATTGAAAGAGGTACCCAATTAGATGAGGTGGAAAAAGAAATGTCATGAGCAGAGGATACCTGCCAAGGAATCAATAAGCAGGAACAGGCATCATGAAAAGAAAGTATATGGACAACACAATAATGAATAGTACAAATTAGACATAGCAGCCTGTCCAAATATGACAGAAGATACTAGTGGGAAATGGAAAGAAGGAAAATCAGCAAGGAGCAGTAATTATCCTAATAAGCCACTTAAGTTTCTGGAAGGAAAGATCAACCCAGATAAAGGAGAATATATATGGAATGATGTAGAGTATATGAAATAATAATGAAAGTCAAACACGTGCTACATTGTAAAATTAAGTGAAGCATGACAAAGGACAGGTAATTGGGCAATCAATCTCTAGACAGAGTATAGCCACTTGAAGGCTGTGTAAATGTGATGATAGAAGATATAACCTCCAAAGCTGTAACTTATAATTAAGAATTCATAATGAATAAAAAAACACAACAGTATTGGCAGAATGAAATAAAGAGTAGAAAAACATTTGTAATGAAGTATTAAGTTCCATATCTTGATAGAAATATAAAATAATTCTACTTCATAATAACTTACAAATGTCACTACTGTACAATAAATAGTAAACCTCTTGGGAGAATGTAATATGAAGATACGAAGTGGCACACCCACTGAGATACTGGTTTTGTTGAGCAACCTCAGCAGACTGATTCTCAGGGAAAGTGGAAGGTAAATGAGGGCAAGAAGGAGGATCTCATGCAAGGTTCCATCACTCATAAAGTGTTCACTGCAGAGATTTCAAGTGGCTGAGCCTGTTCTCGAGGATATTGTCTCACTAGGCAAGTGTATGGGCTTGAATGTGAGTAGTGATGATGTGGAGGAGTTGGTGGAAGACCACAACACTGAGCTCACCATGGAAGAACTCCAAGACTTTCAGAAGGAGCACTAACAGAAGGCAACTGAGGAAGTGTCTTCAGATGAGAAGGGAGGATGTTCCTAAATCAAGGAAATATGTGGAAAATTGGGAGAGTTACAAAGTTTTGTGGAAAAATTTCACCCTGACAAAGCTGTAGCAAACCGCAACATAAACCTTTTCAATGACAATACCATGTCTTACTTCAGAAACATTTTAAAATGCAGGCAGAAATAAACCTCATTAGACAAGTTTTTAGTGAGAAATAGGTCCAGTGAGTCTGAAGCATATTGTAACAGTGCAAAGAGACAGAAAAGAGAAAGAACCCAAGAAGGAGAGTTACCTGACATTTTTATGGAAAGTGACTACCCTTCCAAACAATAACAACCCTCCTACTCTCCACATTCCTTACCACCTTTCACTTACGCCATCAGATCTCCTCAGTACAGGTAAAGTGCAGTTAAATTTTTATTTATTGTTTTTTATTGTTTATAGTTTTTGTGGATGACTTTATGCATATGAATATTATTATACAGGTATAAATAAGTAATATTTTTACTTAAAATGCTTCATAATGCATAATTTTTGGAGGTCTGTAATGGATTAATTTAATTTACAGTATTTCTTATGGGAAAAATTGATTCGGTTTTCAAACAGCCTTCTGGAACAGATTAAATTGGAGAACCGAGGTACCACTGTATCAGAAATGAAGACCATAAAAACAAAAACTTTCAGTGAAGAAAAGAAAGAATTTGTGAATGATCTAAGAGGTCTAGTACATCATATGATTTACTACTCAGTCTGCAGTAAACTACAGTTTTGCTGAATCACAGCTCTTCAACAGTGTTTGGGAAGGCAAATCAAAGAGATGCTATAGACTTCCATATAGTGGTTAAATGCCACTATTTTGTAAAATACACTGTAAAAATCTTTTAATCAAATCCTACAAATTGCTGTCAGTGAGAATGATCCTCTATGCTTAGTGTTTGTTTTATTATCAATAAAGGATTTGTTTCTTTCAAACTTGTAAACATGCTATTATATGTATACATAGTGTGCATGCTTGATACACACATTTATTTCTCATGTTTTTTTATGCAAAATAAATGCATACTTATACAGATACACATCTTATCAAGAGCATTTTAATATTTACTTTTGATGTGTCTTTCAATGTACAGTATTTTCAGATCATGATGAATCCAAAGTACACAAACTATAATTCTCAAATTAAGATCTCTTTGACAAGCTACTGCATCCATCATTACCTAAAACTAACAGAAAAAAAAAAAAACACACACCAGAGCCATCACCAAATTGAAGATACTATGCAAAGAATGAGAAAGAAAGAAACTGTAATGAATATAAAGTTGTGGGAGAGCAGCATGTATCAGAATTACATTTTGACATTGTTTTGTGTTTCTTGGGTAGTGTGATGCCACTTTTGGGATGGATATGTAACAGCATTTTCTATAACAGTATATCCATATATTCAAATTATACAGATATATTCACATTGAGGATTTATAATTTCTCAGACAAGGATAGTCTTTGTAATTAATGGCACTGAGAAACAAACAACTATGGATCAACTTAGGATAGCAGGACCACCTGGAAAGATACATACAACAAGCCACACACCAACTGTTGTAAGAGAAATGTAGCATTTTTTAACAAATAATAATCCATGAACACAAAGGTTAGTTTATTAGTGCCAAAGTTGTCCACATGCCCAAGGTAACAGTTCACAACATAATTTAATCAAGAAGTCTCTTTATATAAGGAAGTAAGATGTGTGATGTGCACATAAATTACTTCCATAACATATCCATTCACATCTGTTACATGCTTCAAGAAGATGGAGAATAAAATGGGAGTTCATGCTATTTAGTATGAAGACATACCATATAAATCACAAGATATAATTCCTATGGATTGCTTTGCCCTTAGACTGTGGAAGTGGTTGCTGCCATACTCATACTCTAGATTCATAACATGTAAGAAAAAATAGTGTGCTTTGGGCATGACACCCTTAAACCAGAGCCTTTAAAATGGATACTGTAAATTCCATGGCTGTTGTCAGGGTTCAGGGTTGTGAGAAAAAGCACGACTGGACCTAGATGATAAGAATAAACTACATGGTGACTTTCCAAAATAATTTATTATAATGTGCTCAATCTTTGTATGATGTCTTATACAATTATAGTGTGACAAAGTAACTAGTTTCTTTTTTTATAATTAAAATATCTTTTCAAATTTAACAATAAAATCTATACCTGTTGAAGTTGATGTCTGGAAAAGTTGAGTATTCAGAATCCCTTTTTTGGAAATTTTTTCGTGGAAAAGTGCATAAGAAAGCATTTGCCAGTAAAGAAGCTATCTGCTTCTGACTTAGTGTGACGGAATGGGTCCTGTATTTTGTAAGCAAGGGAACAGGCTAGAAAGTAAATAAACAAGAATTATAAAGGTTTATCATATAAATAAATCACCTATTTTTAAAAGTATAAATTAAAATGCTACTTTTCTATTTGTTTCACTGATTTGACCCAACTGTGGAAAATGTTTAACAGAAGAACAAAATATAACAACCTGTAAAGATTGTTCACATTACTTTACAAAAAGACTGGTGATAATTTTTAAAAAGTTTTTTTCTTTTAGTGGCACTATATGCGTTTCAAGCAATAAAAGCAGAATAACATTCCAATCATACATCTTGAATGCAGTGTGCCATCACTCAATACTGGCTGGACAAGCAATACATACAGTCTTATAGTGATGTAATATAACACAAACAGTCAATCTACATACCACATATAACATATTATATACTATGATACTAGATGTGACCTAACAAAACATTTGCAATAGTTTTCATACCACTGATTTAAATATTCCTTATTGTATCATTTTCATGCACAAATTTAACTACACTTTTTTGCAGGCATTAGGTATTAGACTAATAAATTCTGTTCAATTTAAAAACATTTTAAGTGATCAGAAAAACAAACTCATGTTGTAAACATAATTTAATAAAACTACCTCTAAAATATACAACAAATTAATGACTTTTATAGTAATGAACAGAGTATGAAATAGTAATGAGTATTCAGTGTATGACAGTTTTAAGAGCTGAAACAAAGAAACTCACAAAGATGAAATATAAAATCCACAGTAAAGAAAAAAGTAGCTAAAAGATGTTTATAGGAGTCCTAGCAAATGAATGCAAGTTATTACAAAGAAAAGTGAATATAAATTTATAATAACGGCAAGCTTAGCTTATAGGCAGAAACATCTGAATGCATGTTTACAAAATGATACGAAAGCAGTTTTGAACAAATTTTGCAAGTGTACTTTAGATCTAAATAAGTAAAAAAAGCCCATAGAGAGTGTATTGTAATATTGTTATTTTAAGGAATTAAATGTGGGTAAATTGTTGTTGTTTGTGTAAAATACTTTGCAAATAAAAAACATTTGAAACCAAAGTCTGTGATCATATGATGACAATGCCACTTTGCTATCATGTACCACAATCATTGGATTAAATGTTGAATGAAAAAAGGCCTTTCTAACAATATGAAAATTACAGTATTTGACTGAGAAATTTGTGAAGATTCTGAACAGACAAACACAAATGTATTACACAAAAGCTTTAAATGACTGATATAAATATCATTTCTATTGAAACTTTGTTGCATAAATAGCCACTAAAGAAAGATTTGTTAAATATTATTAATCAATTTTATTGTGATGTGATGTCACTCAAACAATCTACAAACTATGCTTGAATGGCAGGTGTTATAAAACTGATTTCCATAAATAGTGAATTAGGTAGATTCTCAACATACAGAAAGGTTTAACAAGATGCATTATGAAGTAATTCTAAATTTAGCTTGAATTGAGTCTGTGCAAATAGTTAAATGGACTTTACATTTCTTATACTCTTCTTACCTGTGTACAAATATCTGGTAAGTGAAGGGCAAGTTCTATGATTCCAGGTAAAATTGATGAAAAAAACTCTGTTCGATTTTGGTAATTGGGTTCCTACATACGAAAAATAATACATCAAAATGTTTTTACGATTTTTTCAGGGTTGTGCAAGACACTTGTAAAGAATCATAACTTATCCAAACACTAAATAAATACCAATATGCCATAATAATAAACCAAAGTTTAAGCAATATGGTACATCATCATTTGTGAATAGTTTGAATGTGACTGTAAACAAACTTCCAAGGTTTTTATTACATATACATTTTTAACCAACACACAGGAAACAAAAGAAAATTGAGCATCAAACCAAAGATACAATTAAGAAATATGATATAAACTTCTCACCATGTTTCTAATCTTACAATTTAGTATTTCACTAAAAACAAACATTAAATTCATGACAAGGATTTTGATGTTAAATTGGAACCAGCTACTGCAACAAATAATGAATGATATATTATTCTTTTCATTAATTAGCAGGGATATCTAAACTGTGCAGAAGCTAATTTTAAAATGCAAGCAACAGTACATTGAATCACAATTTTTACTTCACTGGTATTAACACATTAATTCTTACACTGATAAATTCAGTCAGTTCAAGTTATTTGTCACTCCAAATTAATCATTAGAGTTTCCATGTTATAATTTCTAATGTCTTTTGCATATTTCTGAAATTTCACAAGCATTCAGTAAGTATTATGCACATTGTGGACAAAAAGTCTGTGAATATATAGTGTCAAAGTACTATTAACTGCTTTTAGTGTGAAGTGATTTTTATTTTCAGATTGAATATCTTTTCTACATCTAAAAACTGTCAAAATTTTATAAAGATGTGCTAAAATTATCACAAATCTTTAATAAAAATATTTAATTAATTTTTTTTTATTTTTATGAACAAAAAATATACAATGTTTACTAAAAACCTAGCAAAGAGACACTAAAACATTCATAGTTATAATATGTAAAGTTTCATGGTTATGCAATGGCTGAAAAGTCAATCAAAATGACTGAGCCTACATAGAAAGTGTTAAACATTTTAATCTTTATAAAAACTAAAACACCAAAAGAACATATTTTCATTTATTTTCGCTCATGGTTGCATAAAATTATAAATGCTTTATACCAGAAAAAGTAAAACACCAACAAAACAAATTTTCTGATATAGCATTAACTTAATTCACTTGCTGAAACATTAGCTAAACTGTAACTTTTTTCTGGTGTATCAAAGTTTCTTGCTGCATCTTTTGACTGCAATAATTTGAAAATCTAAAGCTGTATAAACGTTTTAAATTTAAAATAATGTTTCATTTTTCTAAAACAGAATTTCTAACTTCAAATTCAGAAATACCCCTAAAAGTACATGTATCAATCAAATAACAACAAATGAATAAGAAAGAAGCTCAGAAGAATAATTTTTCAATATTAACCGTAAACTCAACCTATCTATTGACAATAGAAGTTGTTTAAATCAAGTTCTCAAAGCTGTCAGAATATTAAACTGTTAATGTTTAAAACAGTTTCTACCATTTCACACAAGTATTCAAGGTAACCCAATGAAGAGATAAATATTCTGTGACTTGTTATGCATCAGCCATGCTATATAAAAAATACAGTGCAAAAACAATGAAAAAAATGAAAAAGAAAATTCTACTAAGAAAGCATTATTGTGTCATATTTCATCCAGTTTACAATAATTGTTATGCAAATTATGATGATTTTCAGTGCAAAAAAATTTGCTTACATTAATAAATTTGTATGCTTAATAAACTAATAAATACTTCAGAAAAAAAGGTATGAAGTCCTTGAAAATCCCATTTCTTTGAATACTGGCTGTTGTAGTTCAGTATTGCCTCCTGAGGGAAAAATAATAGTCTGCTTTAATCAAAAAAATTAAATACATACTTAAACAATGAAATTAATCTCTACAATGAAAAACTGAAGGATTTCAGCTTCACCTACTTACTTCAATTGTTTTTTTAAATATAATCTATTAAAGCTCTTTGACCAAAAACAAGAAATTGATTAGAGACTGTTTCCCACTTTCCACATTTTTAAAACTGTACAGGTCTCAGTAAGAAATCCAAAATCACTAGTAATGTCAGTGAAACTGTTCAGATACTCTGATGAATATGAATAGTGTGTTAGTTCTTGTGTGTTTGTAGGTAAACAATTTAAACTCACTTAAATAACTGAAGTAATATTATGCACTTCAATAAAGATGAAAACATTTTTATAAATATTTTCTATTCTTGAAGAACTAACCCTTTTTATAAAACAGGTTGCTGACTTACAGATCCTTAAGGTCCTGTAACACATAGAACTGAATATTTATTGTAACATTTCACATCTAGGCCAAATTACAAATGTTTCTATATTTACAAGTTCAAATACATTACTGTGTTAGCATAAAATTGAATTAACTCTGCAGGCCTAAAGCACACTTAATTTAAATATGTAAGCATATATTTAATTATTCAGTTTCTTTTCTTCAAATAATAATGTAAAAAAATTATTTTCACAGAATAAATTTTAAACTTTTTTGTACAATTCTGACAATAATTTTATGAATCACTATCCCTAAAAGTTTTTAATATCACTCACCTAATTACAGAAATGGAAATGCATTGTGCAGAAAAACTATATATTCACAGATGTAATAAACAAACAAATCATATAATCTTTAGGACAAAGTGCTAGAAACTAATATTTTAAGTACTTTCATTAAAAAACAAAAAAATCATTCCATTCTACAAGGGTTTAATCAAATTAGTATTTTGGTGTATTTACTTTACACTTCTATCCAATATACTGTCATATTTAGTAGCTTATATAATAATTTGAGCCTAACTGCTAATTAAAAAGCAACCTTTGCAATTATTATTAGGTTCACTCAGCAAGTTCTTTTGAACTTAACAGCATTCTAAATAAACCTCCTTTATTCCAACTTGCTCTGAGCTCTTTTCTTGAATTTATATCATCATTAACCATGTCATATTTCAGATAAGGTCTTTCCATTTAAATGTAGGTCTTTCTTTTTTTCTATTTCTTTCACACCCTTCTTCCAAGACGGTGTATTTCAGGCTGCTATTTCAATTGGCAGTATACTCAAAATAGTTCCGTTTCCTTTCACATGCTGGTGCCAGTAATGTTTTTCAAGTCTAATATATGTCATTACTGATTTATTGCTTTTCCTTTTTTCTAACACAGTAAAGTTCAAATGCCTGAATTTATCTTCTGCTTTCTTCATTCTCCAGAACTTGCATTCAAACAAAGCAGCTGAATAAACAATGAAGCATAGCACCCTAAATTTAAGAACTATTGATAGTAGCTTTCTGTCCTTCATCACATTAATCCAAGCCGTTTCCTTATATCTAGTGTTCAATTTCCGTGTGTGTTGAAATAAACTCAGATACTTGAATAATTACATTGCTATCTTTACCATCCACAATCAGTGGTACCACTTCTAATTTCTGACCATCAAATACCATAATGTTTTTCTTTTTACTCAGAAGTAGTCCCTCACCTCTTCTCCGATTCTTAACATTTATCAAAATTACCAAATTTTTGTTTTATATGTGTTTAGGTGTTGCCCCTCTTCTCTGCTCCAGTCCTTAACATTTATAATTTAAGTACCTCTACACTGTTTGAAAGAAGGATGGTGTCATCTTGAATATATTCCTGTTTGCTTTTGTTATAATCTTTTCAACATATAAATTATGTAACACATCCTTGACACTCTTTAAGGTCTTGATATCACTATGCTTTAATCACATTCTTGTTTCCTAACTTCTATAAAGGATGCAATAATTTTAATAAAATAAAAAAAAAAAACCATTAACTGCAATGCTTTCTACAGTGAATTGTGTTTCACACAAACAAAGATCTTCAGAGTTGATGAAGCACCTATAGAGAGTCTTGATGAATTGTATGCATGTTTGAATCATGCTCTGAATACTGGAAACGTAATCTTCCATTCCTCTTCCAACTGTAAACCATGTTTATTCTAGTGGTGTATCTTATTTTTATTGACATATGATTCAATTATCTTTTACAGGATTTTCCTAAGAAGATGAATAAAGGAAGTATATTGGTAGATATTAAAGATAAATTAGTTACTAGCTTATCACTACTGAATACTAATTGACAATCAGTTTATATCCCACATTTTGATTGTTAATTTACTGTTACCTCAAGGAAAGCCCTAGGGATGGTGGTGTACAATGTATAAAGTACTGAGATTTGATCTTGAGTCTTCCTGTTTGAAAGGTAAGTGTATTATCAACTAATTTAGGACTTTGAATCAACTATCTGGATAGCTTGAAGATGAATATCCAGACTTTGCTGACCTCTGTGCCAGGTTGGCTCTCTATATTAGTTAACTGGATGTAAAAGGGAGTTTTTAACCTGCTTTCTTCTTGTACATAGTATTATTTTAATGTTACTTCATTTTATTATATGAATTTACCATCACAGAGATATCTTCTTAAAATTATATCAAAGTGGCACTAAATTAGGAACCTAAATGTATCATATACACTAACTGATATTTAGAATCTAATAATGATAAAAAACACAAACATGATAACAGTTAAAAAATTAAACTTAGACGATCATGTCTTTTATAAGACATAATCATAACATAAACTGATATTCAAATGCCATAAACTTCTTTAAGTATTAAGAAGTACACTAGCATCAACACATTTACAAAAAAAGTTATTAATGAAATCTGGGTTTTATGAAAGAAAAGATAAGTGTTTACACATTTAGAATGTAAATTTCCATATAAATATATACAGGGTGCCATAGAAGTCCAGACCCATAGAGAAAAATGAAATTATAAAGTTCATCAAACACATTTTTAATATCAGTTGCAAGTAATCAGGAACAAAAATACCCTGATGGCACAGTATACCAAGAACTTGTATGTATATGATTGTGACTGGCATGTAATTTGAATAATAAAGTATTTAAGAATGAATATTTTTTCTGTGGATCCAGACTTCTGTGATATCCCATGTATAATGAAATAAATAGTTTAAATATAATATTTACATTAATTGTGAATAGGAAATTCAAATTAGCACTATAAAATCATAGTGAACTTAGTATCATGTAAGCATTGAGAAAGTCTTTGCAAAATCCATTTTAAATCTCAACCATCACCTTAAAAACATAACAGATATTATCTGTAGTAACAACTCCCAAATTCACTGAGGATATCCCATCATCTAGATAACTAGCCAGTAATCTTGGAAAATCAATTAATGGTTTGGAGTTCAATGTTTGCATTCACAACATCTCAACTCCTACTGCTTTTCATTGTCTGCAACCAGTTGTGGGAAAGCAGTTACATTTAAAAGATCTTCTAATTCCTAAAGTAGAAACAAAATGAACCTACTCTAATATATTTCTACTATATGTAACACCCTTGAGCTCTGCTCTTAGAAGTTCTAACAATTCCTAAATTAAAAATAGAATGAAACCACCATAATATTTCTACTATGTGTTAAGTGTGCTGTGACCTCCACTCATTGCAAAATATATTAAATAAACCTAATTAGAACTACAAATCATACCTTAATATTACTTATGTAGTTTATACGAGTATAACATGAGAAAATCGAGACAAGCCCAACTTTTCAAAGATACACAACTATCTACAGTAACAAATTTTCAATAAGGAAAAAAACCATTTTTGATTTTCCATGATTACTGACTAGTTTAACATCAGCATTTGAACTTTGTCTCGTGGGTGAGATATCCACAATGCATTTGAGAGCTATCACCACAAACAGTATCCATTATGACTTCAAGTTGGTAAATGGCATTTAAAACTGATTTTGCAAATACCTTCTTAATGTTTATTTTATGTATATATGTATATGTACTCACACAATAAACAACATTTTCATTAGATAATAAACGAAAAACTTACTTCTAAATCCCAAGATGACATTATAGGAGCACTTAATGTTTTTTGTATTAATTCCCATTGACTTTGAAATTTTCTGCCACCACCCTGAAAGAAGTCCACAAGTTCTAACTTAATTTTTTCAATTATCATACCACAATATTATAGCCTTGATAAACTCTGTATCAATTATTGAAACTTTCACAAGACTGCTAATTATGTATCTTCAATAGTTAGGTTCTTAAAATAAGTGAGAAATATATAAAGTAAGATAAAACAAGCATAATTTTTATTACCCTTCAGTCTTTTTTGGTCACAGGGTTCATTCACCTGGAAGTCAATTCTATCAAGTCTGTGTCATACCTCATACATGCCTTACAACCCTTACAGTACTTACAAGTATTACATATATATTTTTTAGTCCTTTACTGTTTTTAAATGGATGTTTTGTGATGTAAACTGTAGTTTAAAAAAACAACATATTACATCCTTTAAAAACGTTCTCCAAGATGGATCAAAGTTTTCTAGAAATACATACACCCCACAATATAGCAGAGATTGTGTTGCTTAATGTTGTTTAACATGTCCCACTTTGCAGAAACAAATCTCGACATATAAATAGGGGATCCCTAAGTTCAGTTAAGCAGTTTCCATACAGTTCAAATTTCACAAATTTCAATTTCACCATATAAACAAGCAAGCCCCTCTAACTGTTGAACAATTTAGTAAAATATTAAAAAATATACAAGATATGCACACACTCATACTTTAAAATTGTTTATTGTTGGATATACAGAGTATAGTATCTATAGTCAATATTTCACAAGGTTAACTTCACATTATCAGATATTAAACAACTATCAGAAATGAGCTCCTGAGTTAGAAAATACACAAAAACTATCACATGGATACACCAGTATTTCATTAGATGAAACTAACAAGACTACAAAACATTAAAAAAAAAGTTACAAGTGGTCGAACAACTAAAGCCATTTTTACTATAGTGAGGAATCTCAATCATAAAGACAAACTAACATAAAAATGGAAACTTTTTAAAAGTAAAATTGTGAAAATTTTATTAATTCTAAGGTTGCCAATTTTAAAACACCACTGAAAATTATGCTGACTCCCTCTCTGACATCATATGCAACACAAGGGAGGTTACTTCCCTTGATCCCATATCAGTTTTCAATGCACCAATTTCTTAGTTTTACACAGGAGTTCACTTCTTATAGTTGTTGTACCCGATGATGCTTGACTAACTTGGTGAAATGTTGTAACCCTAACTCTGTATATCCAACAATATATAAACATTACATTTTACATACTAGCAGATTTCCTTTAATTACTTTTTATATATACACTATTTTAATTGAACTCCAAATAATTTCATATAAACTAGGTCAATTTTCTGATTTAAGACTTCAAATATCTTATCTACAGTAAGATAATTACAAATTCAATTAAATCATTACTTTGAAAACCTATTTCTTTGTAGTATGTCATTTAAACAGTAATTTTAGAGTTACATTCTTTCTACTTGATCATGGAAAACAGTAAATAATACCAAGTATATTTCATTTTATACTTATAAGCAATTAATTGTAATATACTTTTCATAGTACCTCAAATATCAATTTATTTTTTGCTTGAAGTTAAGAGATTTAGTGTTTATTTTTCACAAGCTACAAACACACACAGTAATTGAACAATGCTTGATTTTACAAACAAAATTTACTCTTTTACATACACTTCATTTACAGTTATCTTCTTTCTTGTGCTATATGTATGTGACTTGAAACAGCTTAACACTTAGAAATAAAGACTGTTCTTACTGAAGTTTTCACAGGATAGAGATTTTCTGGAGAGCATGGCATCTTCACATGATTACAATCCCACTTATCTCTGTATTTTTCGGGAAAAGGCTTTGGGGCAACACCAGGTTCAATCCATGGCTAGATAAACACAAATACATTCTCATACATAAAATTACTTCTAACTGGGAAAAAAGCCTCAATAGTAATCATATTTAAAAGCAATACCACAATGATAAAAAGACAGAACATTTACAATCACATTACTATTTTACTTCAAAAACTAAATCTACATGTGAAAATGCACACCAACTTCAATGTGCAAAGACTACTGTACTTGCTTATGTACAAAATACTGAAATGATATATACATATATACCTTTGTAATTTCAACATAAACATAAAAAGGTTTATTAAAAGTATACTAATAAATAAAGAGCAGGTAAATGTTGTAATGTATAGTACACGTTCAGCATTTTATGTCTTAGAAATACACAAACTTTTAGTTGTCTACATAACACTTAAAGATACAACCCTTATCATAAAGTAATGAAACATTATTTTACCAACTTCATTTTCTGCAGCTATTATATTCAACATAATACCTGTGTATGTATAAACTAAATGTTTATGTCATATACAATGTACATGTACAAGATGTAAACAAATAGACATTCGACATTTACACTGTATTACATTAGCATGTAATTTTACCATCAATCCATATTTCTCAGAGTTTGTTTGTCTGAACTTATCAAAAAGCTACTTAGGAGCTACACATTTAGCCCTTCCTTACATTTAAAGGTTAAAATAATACCATAGTAAACTATTGGACTACTCAAAAAGAATAGTGGGATTTTACTGTCACCCTTATTATGACCCACACCCTAAAAGTACAGTGAACAATTTTTGAAACAGGAAACAATGACACATGAATACAAACTTTCATAAGCAATAAAATGTTTATTTAATTCACTTATTTTTTTCATAAATCAAAATATTTTTCTTGTAAATCTAACTCCTCTTATTTGTAAAAGAATTACAACTTTTTTGTGTTTAAATATATCCAAAATAAACCACAAGGCATCAAAATTTACAAGCACATCACAAAATTTTAAATACTTTTTATATCCTTGCATAAAGTAAAGAATCATTCTTGACATTGAACATAAAAACTTTGACACTCTAATTCCTGGCACTAACAACAATGTGACAAAAAATATAAATTTATCATTACATGAAAATAAAAGTGTACACTGATGTGGTAAGATGTTGTTTAATTCACTTCTTAATGTAACAAATTCATTTTATGTTGCTTGTTTATCCATTTATATCTACAAGTACCATACCATTTTTGTTTACATTATAACAGCAGATGTTAATCGAAGGAAAAAATAAATTTTCAACATAATGCAAAATGCATTTACTTCAAACACTTTTTAATACTTAACAAAAACATCTGCATGCTTACAAAACTTTAATAGGAACCTTCAAATAAATAATTTATGATTTGTGTTTATAAACCAATATAAAACAAATAATTTATCCAACATTTCACCATCAATTGAAATATTAGTCATAAATGTATGCTGTATAGTCTTTCCTATGTATATTTGTGTGAAAGAAAATTAACTTTTCTTTCATCTAAAACCATGAGACATTGAAAGTATATAATATCTTCAACAGCAATGATTTCTTTAAAATTATTATATTTGTATAAAGATAAAATCTGTGATACTGGATCAAAGGGATGAGTTTTAATTATTTCACTTTCAAGGTGTTTTACTACCTATAATCTAGTGTAAAATCAACATAATTGCATTGTCATAACTAATCAGTTATTTACATTTAGTTTTTATAAACCTAGCCTGACTGTTATTGTCTATCAACAGAAATTTAGAATGTCCTATACTGTTCCAAAGAAACACTGAATCAACTGTGACCTCATTAACAATCTCTAACTGACATTTACTATCCAGTCATTACTATCACAACTAAACATAGTAAGTGAAAATATGTTGCCACATTATTCAGTTCTATTATAAAAAAGTAGTAATAAATTTGGTCTACAATAACCTCAGAGTCAAATGTGATATTCAGAAAAATCCAAGTATGTACAGAATGGGGGATCAGAATTCTTAGTAAAAAAAGATAAATCAAACATGAATATCAAAGGTAGTGTAACAGGTAAACACAAGTGAACCTGTAAAAATGAAATTATCAAGTCACAGTAAACTGTTATTAAACTTGCATGACTACTGTCTGTTTTCTAGTGTTGGGAGCATTAAGATAAACTGAATTAAAATTATACAAGAGGCAAAAAACCAAAAGACAGAATTATGTAAATACCCTGTTTTTATATTCAGGCAAAGCCTCTGTGCATTAACTCATAAGTCTTCAAGGTACATATTTTGCAATAAATGGTTTACATAGATTTCTACATCATCTCAAATTAAAGGGGTAGAATTTGCAGTAGAAGACTCAGAAAAGCACATAGATTCCCATTGATCCACCAACTGGCAAGGTCTTTTACTGATGACAATGCACTGTCTGACCTTAAATCTTAGTTAGTAAGCTTAATAAATTAGTTAATTACCCAATCAAGATCATGGAAGTGATTTCATTCTTCTTTGTTTCATGTTTAGATTGAAAGAATGTGGAAGCCTTTGCAAAGGTCACAATGGTGGAGAAAACCACTCTGAGGATATTCTAAGCTGTGGTTGGTTACTCACATGTCATATATTGAAGTAAGTGTATATAAGGAACTGCTTCTAAATATGGAGAGAGTTGAATTGGGCCACCATATTTGATTCAGTACATAAGCCATATCTTAGCAAAATGAAAAGATACTAGGTTTTTATTTTATATTCTAGCTTGTCAATATTAATAATTTAAGCTCCTAATTTGTACAAAATTGCAGAATTAGTATTTTGACATCACAAACATCTAATTATAAACAATGCTTCATTCAACATACCATATGATTTACTAAAATCTATATATAGATGTGTTATTTTAGTACTTACTTTTAAATTAATAAATTAATTTATATATAATACTAATGTTTGAATTATAATCTGTAATTGGATTCCAAACTTACTGACATAAATTCATAAAATAGTAGTTCAATAAAATTTGAATGCAAACCAACAAATGGGATGACATGACCTTTAACCCCTGATCCATTGCAAAAGAGTTAAATCACAGAGTTTTAAAGTCACTGAAACATCTTCCAAACAGTTTTAAAGAAGCATTTATATAAAAAAAAAGTGCTATTTTATCTGATTTTCAAATTTTCTTCACAGATCATATAATATCAAAAAATATTGTGTCACAAAAGCATCCACACAAAGATTCAGGTTCACACTATATACAACTAGCAATTTATAAAACCATTAAGCAGAGAAAACAAATGGCAGAATATAAAAACCTGTTATTTGTCAACAAAACTTTTAGATCAATATTACAATAGGAACAAATACAAAAAGATAATATTTTCTTAATTGTAAAATACATCTTCCACAATAAACACCTCTCCACACAAAACAGCAATATTTCTTCCTCATCTGTCCAAGAGATCTGCACTCCGTGATGTTGAGAAAACCCACTTGTAGAGAAATATATATGTAAAAACGGCTTGTTTGGGTTGGAAAAAATTTTTTCGTAGAGGAGTGAACAACGTTTCAACCTTCTGACGATGACCAAATATATATATATATATACATATATATAGATCTGCACTCCACTAGTCATGAGCTAGGTCCAATCTAAATTAATGTTTAATTTGTACTGCAGTGATGCATGATAATTTCATCATGCAACAATAGCACTCCACAAACAGAAAGACAACACAATCGCTGTACAGTAGCTTCCCCTAAGCAATTGAGATTACTTTGCTCTTAGATGAGGATAGAAAAAAGGGGCACCAGAAGTGAAAAGGTTAGGTGGGAATGTGTAAAGAGATGAGTATCTATTGGAAGTATATTTTCAGATTAAGAAAATGTTAATTTTGAGACAATACCTTATCTCCCCATACAGAACAGCTAGTCTTGTATGTATTGAATTGTAGGAGGGGCCAGTACTAAATTTAAACCTATATGAGCTCTTTTCAGATAGCACACAAAGGAAAAGCTCATTAAGCATGATACCCAACAGCTGTGGCTCCATAGACACACACTCATGGGAGGCTATATCTCATCCAGTGTATACTTTTTGACTAGAATTTAAGAGTGGGGAGAAGCAAAAGCTCCAAGTGTTGCAGGGATATGTAAAATTCAAACAAAGCCAACCAAGCATCTGCATACCAATAGTCAGCAAGTTAATATGTGCTGTGCAGTTAGGACACAATCACACAATAATGTGTTTGCTAACCTTGATTCAACTGGATAAACTGTGGCTGCAGAAGGAGGACACATGAGCTGTCTCAGGGGTAACTCATGCAATGCACACACACAGTGTCACCAGCATCCTACTTCTCATAATATTGTGCTAAACCTAACCAGTAAGGAATTATCTAAAGTACACCACCCCAATGGCTAGCAAGAGTATCCTACTCTACACTTGAGGGGTTAGAATTTGCACTAGAAGACTCAGGAAAGCACAGAGATCCCCCAATTGATCCACCTGCTGGCAAGGTCTATTACTAAAAACAGTGCAGTGCAATACTTCAAACCATGTATTTGGTTTGTTTTGTTTTGAATTTTGCACAAAGCAATACAAGGGTTGGCTGCACTAGCAGTCCCTAATTTGGCAGTGTAAGACTAGAGGGAAGGCAGCTAGTCATCACCACACACTGCCACCACTTGGACTACTCTTTTATCAATGAATAGTGGAATTAACCGTCATCTTATAGCACCCCCACAGCTGAAAAGGCGAGCAGGTTTGGTGTGACAGGGATTTGAACCCGTGGCTCTTGGAGTGCGAGTCAAGTGCCCTAACCACCTGGCCATACCAGGCCACCATATATTTAAAACCCAAAAAGCATAAACCAAAGAAGAATGCAAACACTTCCATTATTTTGATTCGGTAATTTATTAATTGTATTGTACCTCAAAGGATACCTCTAATACCACCTCAAGAGTGGATACTGGTAGAGCCAGGGAGGGTGGTCTGAATGCTTTCCATTACCTCTAGTGAAATGAAGATCTTGCAAAAATAAACACACTATAGGAAACTTCACCAACCACCTGATAGGCCCCGAGAAAGGGAAAAAAGGGCTTAAAAAATGAAAAGGTACTTAAACTTTGCAAATATGGTATGTAACCATTGTGAAGAACAATGACTAGTGTGAATCAAAACCCTGCAGGAGATAAAACAGTTAGATGAAGAAGATAAAAGGAGAGAGACCTGTGTAATCATATGCCAGCCCAAAGTATCTTACCCAAATTAGTGAAAATAAGACATAAGAAAATGAGATAGATGATGAATCTTATGCAATAGAATATCAAAGGATGATAACCAGATGCCAGAATCCAGTCATCTTGAGAACACAAAAATACTAGGGCAAATCCAAATGTAAGATTTAATACCTTCTTGATGACATTTTCAGGAAAGAATATGAGATCACTGCTAGTCAGTAGAGTGAAATAGAAAAGTGAAGAAACAAGCTGTGGGAGAAAACCTGAATAACCCATCTGATATACCAAGCTCTTTCCACAGCTACTCTCCTGGAACAACTATATACAGTGCTCAAGGATGAATGGTTACAAATGCCACAGGATGTCTTGTTGAAATGTTGAAGATGTCATTTACACTAGAGGTGGTCCTACCCAATATATGGCCATTCCCTACTTTTTATTTTATTTTTTCCCCAAGTAGTGTATAATAACAAACTTAAAGAACAAAATAAAGAGAACAGAACATATTTCATGATTCAGAAAATTAAAAAAATATATTAACATTCTATTAATGTTTTCAAATACTTTTAACTATAAAATATATGGCAAAAAAAGATGTGTCTTAATCATGTTTTCAATAACTTGTGATGCACAAGTTACAAAAATATTCTTTAACTATATATATGTAAAAACGGCTCATTTGGGTTGAGAAAATATTTTATGTAGAGGACCGAACAACGTTTCGACCTTCTTCGGTCATCGTCAGGTTCACAAAGAAAGAAAAAGGTAACTGACCAGAAGCTGACCAGTGAACCTGATGATGACCGAAGAAGGTCGAAACGTTGTTCGGTCCTCTACGTAAAATATTTTCTTAACCCTAACGAGCCATTTTTAATATATATTTTTCTCTACAAGTGGGTTTTCTCAACATCACTGATTATTCTTTAACTATGTGTATTAATTCTTATTACACATACAACTAACATGCTTGTTTGTAGCTGTTTCTTTTAATATGTAGCATGTTAAAATAAAAGCACTTTAATATCATAATGATGCTACAAGCATTGTTAATTAAACATTTCAAATAAACTTGTATGTCACACATAAGCTTTACATTAAGTAATTTCAGTCTTTTTAACATAGAAAAATAAAAACTGCTTAATAAATATTATTCATAAAGTTCTGATAAGAACATCTAAGTAAAAGACAATTATATATTTTTACCTCATATATCTATACTTTTCATGGAAAATAACTTACATGAAACAGAACTGTATGAAGTGGTTCTGGTTGCAGAGGAGGTAGAGGAGCTGAGCAGTTAGGAGCCACATTGAAGTGACATAGGAATGCCTCCTTAAAAAAACAAAACACAAAATAATAATAAATATACACACACTGCAGGACACAAAATACATTATAAAATTTTCACTTAATGGAAAGTAGTGAATTTATGACTTTCAATGAAGTACAAAGATCTATAAAAAAATTTCATGGAAGTGTTATATTAGCTAATAATCTGAAACTATTTTAAGATTTAAAAGCACTATTCCAAACAGCTTTCATTAAAAGCAAAAAAAAAAACAAAAAAACTGTATGACCAACATGTTTGCCTTTGTATTAAGGTAAAATATTTGACCTTTTTAAAGGTGACTGTAAATGGTTCACACTATTACTCAGTTAACTATTCATTAACATATTAATTCTTTATACAACTGAAAAAAACCTATTACTAAAAATATTAGCTACATATTTTCTTTAACCTTGGCTGATTTAATAGCATATTGTTAGCCAAGTTTCTTAACGCATTAGAGAAACCAGTGAAATATCTAAATTTGGGTGATCAGCAGTACATGCAAATCAATGAGTTGATGGATTCATTAATGAATTAGTAAAACACACTCCATAAAAACGAGTAAAATAAATATAAACAAGATCTGTGCTACTACCTTAAATTTTTCAGCCACTACATTATTCCAACACAGTACTATTTGTCCTATTTTACTTTACACTGATAAATTTCTCATGTTTTTTTGAAGTAATTTTCAAGCTATCCTTGATTTCATATGACAGATCTCTTCTGATGGTCATCACTTACACATTTATGACAAAAATGTTTTGTCAAAAAAAATGCTTTACCACAAGCTTTACAGACAATTTTTACTTGACATATAAATAGTTGATGTTGACCAAGTACAAGTCATGCAAGTGCCGTTATCTGTTTTTCAAATATACAGTAATCTCACAATGATATTCCATAAATCAAAAACTGATAATTAAATAATAAAGTCCTATTTTACTCAAGATGAGTAATAATGTTCTTTTAAAAACATGTCACAATGAAAATTACAAATAATTATCTAGTTAAGCAATTTATTCATGCACATCTTTTGAATAGAATAAACAAAAGAAATGATATTCAATAAAGACTTGAGTCATCACAATATTATGAAATTGTTACCATACTCACTGATTTTAATAACAATTCTATTTACTGAATATAAAAAAGCAAGTTCCAAATATTGCAAGATAATAAAACCATACTATATTTATCTTTTTAAAATAAAAAATACTGTACTTTATTTTAATTAGTGCTTATACCCATACCAGCCATCTTGAGAATACATTTTTTAATTAGTGCTAATACCCATATCAGCCATCTTGAGAATACATTTTTTTGTTTTGTACTGTTCTTGCATTATTTAAGAAACTATAATAACCTAATTATCAACAGCATTGAATATGGTTAAGGAGTAAGCATTGGATAAAAAAATATATCCTTATTTGGGTAATTCCATCCATTTTTGCCATAAAATTCAGTTTTTTTAAATTTAGCAATAAGTGACAGCACAGACACTCTCTTCATCATTCTTTTATTCTAAATTATCTTCTATGACAATTTTCAGAAATTTTGTCTGTGATTGTGTCTTGACTGTTATGTATTGTGATTTAAAGCTAATTAATATTAAATTTCAATCACAGCAAACTAGGATGTTAGAGTAAAACTAAAAAAATCAACTTGGCAGTAGTTAGTGTAGTTAATTAAACATGTTTCTTACCTTTTTATTTATAAAGATTAGAATGCATTATTTCATCAGTACCCTTACTATTTGCATCTAAAGCCATAATCCCAGTACAGACATATACAATATTCACTATTTCAACACAGCCCATATTAGCAGTCCTGAACACTAGCCATTGTAGGAAAGAAGGGCAGGAGAGTGTAAGAAAAAGCAACTACAATCAGAAATACATTTTTTGGCATAGAGAAATCCTACTGAATAAAAGAAGTGTCTTCAAGAGAAATGGTGTACATTCTTACCTCCCTCCTAAAAAAAAAAGGTAGAAGAATAGAGATCTGTGAAAGCTAAAAACCACCAGCCTTTATACCTCACTAAAATTTCCCATAACAAGTTAAATTTGTTATTATCTCCATCTATATCACTGCGTCCCCTATTCCAGTTCTGTATATAAGCTTTGTGTTATTACCTCATATTCCCTGTTTCAACACAGCCCATATTATCAGACCTGAACACTAGACACTGTAGGAAAGAAGGACAGAGCAGTGTAAGAGAAAGTAAATATGATCAGAAATACATTTTTTGGCATAGAAAATTGTTAAAGCAAGAAATGGTTTGAATGGCCATGCATGAGGCTGATCAAGTCCTTTGCAAGAAGGCAAGGTAAGAAGATTGAGAAGTGAAAAAATAGAAAAGAACAAAGTAGATTGGGGATTAAAACCAAATCTTGATACTGAAAAAGGAAAAAAGTCCATGGATATGGCTACCCAAGAAAAGAAAATCCTTCAATGAATAGGCTCATAAGAAAGGAAGAAAAGTGGTGTATAGAATTATCATCCACAAGAAATGGGTGGTAGAATAACAAATGACAATAGAGAAATATAGTGGAAAAATGAAAACACGTGACATAAATAATATCACAGTAATGGAAATTTAATATTTTCCAATGTTGAAAATATATTTACAATAATACCTCCTTTCACACTGTAGCTTTATTTATACTTACATTTCATCTGATGAAAGTGTTTCTTCTCTGCTAACCTAAACTTTGGTATAAGCCTTACCTTACTTGTTCCAGCCTTTATACCTCACTAAAAGTGCTCATAACAAGTTAAATCTTGTGATTCTCTCCATCAATATCAATGCACTCCCTATTCCAAATCTGTATATAAGCTTCGTGTTATTACCTCATACTCACTGTTTCAACACAACCCATATTAGCAGACCTGAACACTAGCCACTGTATGAAAGGAGGACAGGAGAGTGTAAGAGAAAGCAAGTATAATAAGAAATATATTTTTGGCACAGAAAAATGTTAACTTCTGAAACACAATTTACCTCCTCTGACATTATAATTAGAATTCAACATTGACAAGATGGTAAGAAGGAATTCCATACAGAAAGCACCTGCACAGAAAAGAGGTGTATGAAATGAAATACAGTATTAGCACACAATAGAGGGCACACTATTTGTGGAACAGATATATTATTTGCCCACACAATGTGTTATCTAATATCTGGGAAGTAAAAGCAGATCAGTCACAGAGGCAAAACCCTATCATCACAGAACTAAATGTGAATTGAGGGACTACTACACTAGAACTAACTTGCTCCTGCAATATTAGACATATCCTGTCACAGTCAACTGGCCAGCTGATGTAGAGATCCCCACAATTGATTTAGTATTGTACATAACTCATGGGATTCATCTAGGCTCCAACCAGGAAGATGAGGTCCCAAGTCCCATTGTTAGAATTATAGGGCTGTGGACCCAAGACTAGCCCAAAGGCATATTGGCCAAGGCATGTTGACTAGAGTGTGATTATATTTTCATTCACTTTTTTATTATTATTGGACCCCACCCTAAAAGTTGCAAAGTGTTACAAGTCAAGCCACTGAAATTATGAAGAGCACACAAGCAGCACAAAAGTGAACAAACCCTCTCCCCAACCTGAAGATCAGCAAAATGCAATAAACCAAACTTGGAATTACTGGGCCCTTTTAGTCACATTCAACTTGAATAAACAAAGATCACCTAGCCTGGGATTACTTACAGAAATCCTAATTCCCAAGCTAGAGGCAAGAGAATACTTTCTGCCCACAGAATTATGAATAGGATGTGAAACAAACTACATCCAAACAATGGTACAGGAACTGATATTCTGTATGTTGGATCACAAAGTGTCAAGGACCCTCTTCCATACTTACTGAAATGAAGATTATGACCAAAAAGAAGAGCCATGCCTAACTGAACTGAGTATCATCTCTGACCTGGGATTATGAGGAATTTAGGAAAAGAATACACAATTATTGGTAGAATAAAATCCAGCTTTACCTCCTTTTTGAGAGGAAAACTGAATTAAATCATCACTCAGGAGGAACAGACCTCTGTCCACCACTCCTGTGACTGGAAACTGGGAAAGGTAAGGACTTCCATTGCTTCAGGTTTGTTTCTTTGGAATTAAGTACAAAGCTGCACAATGGGATCTCTGTGGTCTGTCAATTACGGGTATTGATACCTGTTTTCTAGTGGTGCAAGTCTGACATACCACTGTGTCAGTGGGGAGCTGTTGCTTCAAGAGAAATGGGAAAATACTTGCACTGAGGAGTCTAGAGGAACAACTCTCTGGAGACAGTGCAACAGGTGAATCACATTCCCTATTTCAAAAAGCAAACTGAATCCAGTTTGTTCAATCTCAAAGTCAGAAAAGATAGGTGAAATCCACTGATGCTTTACTCAATAGTGTACCTGTTTACCACCAGGAAAGCCATAAAATGGTATTATGAAATAGCCAGAAAAAGTTGTTTTTTCATTAGTCTACTGGTAGCTAGTGCAGATTTGGAAAGGAGCATATCCAACCAAGCAATGCCCACTACTGAAAGGGATCCAAATAAAAATGATAGAGTATCCCTGAAAAGGAATAGAAATAAAAAACAGAACAAAAAATGAAGTCATTGACCTCCTTCACAAACTAACCAGGGCATGGAGAATAGCCATAATGGTAGCAAAAAAATCATCTAATGAGGCAAATGCAAACAAGCTGCTACGGACACTGGGATAAAGAAAACTTAATGAGATGAAACCTTAAGAAACATGGAATAAACCATGTGACAGTGACACCATATGTCCCAGTGGAGAAACAATTGGTGACATGAACCCCAACAGTCTGCAGTGTACACAACATAACATTGGAGACCCTGAATTGGGCATAAAAAATGATCTGGATCATAAGAAATTATAAAGATTAGGAATGGAGGGAAAATGAATAGGAGAGAAAACCTAATCCCCTTCTATAGCCACTGAAGTTCTGGGTAGAAAGAAATTATCTGAATATAACATAAGTGTAATGGTAAAATAGTCCTGTGAATATAAACTACAAACACATCCAACTGTCAATAACTGCTAGCCAGCAACACAAAAATACAAGTCTTGAGGGAAAGGTGATATAAAGATGATGCTAAAGGTTCAAAAAGCTGACAAGATAAGGCATAAAGAACCATCATGAGTTCTCAACTAGGAACCTGGAAAGAACACAGAGGATGGATAACCTAAAAAGATTTAAGAAAAGAGGACAAAACTGGGGCTAAATATTTATGTCTCAAAGAAAAACAAAAAGCACCTGATAAAGCTTCTCATACCAAAAAACAGATGATGACAAGGATGTATCAAATAACCAAGTCAGAAATTGAAACCATGCAATACAGTGGAATAAGAAAGATTTAAACCATGACTGAAAGACTAATTACAATCAGTAAACAATTTCCATTGATAAGCATCCAAAGGAGAATGACAAATAGACTGCATTAATTAAGATGCCACCCAAAAGGCCAATCCCTAACCTCATGCAGTACACTGCATAAACATCAGGCAAAACGTTGGAGAATGATAATCACTGGATGAAAAATACCTGACTCAGGCTAATGTAAGGGATGACCAAAGAGGAAGCAGAAGAGGTTGACAGTCAAAAATATATAGAAAAGAGTGGAAACCAAGACTGAGTTGACTAATGTGGTGCCACCAGAAGAACTTAACAAGGTGAGAAACAAATCTGTGCAAGAGCTTTGAATAACAGATGGGTCTGTTTGTCCAATTCTGGCAGATATCATCTATTTCCAAAGCCAGAGAATAAGATACAGGAGACCAAAAGGATTACTCACAATAAAACATCATTGCTCAGATAAACCATAATTTTCATAGCCTTCAATTTTGTTTCGTTTGAGCTTTTGATAGAAAATCAGACCTCTTCTGCCACACCCCACCTATCAAATCCTCTATTTCAGGATTTGTTAATAGTTTTCTCTTACATTTAATCTACTATTATCAGTTGAAAGTCAAGGTTTTCATCCATCAAATAACATATTGTATTACATTCTGTTCTGAATAAATAAGCATCAATTTCATTTATAACACAACTTCAGTTCCCATGGAAATCACAATGACTAGCTTGAATATATTTATAATGGCTCTTGTCACATAATTAAAGAAAAATTGCAGTTGTTATATGAAATTCTCTGCTTTATATGTCATTAGTTTATGTTCTATGGTGCATTATTTAATTCAATAAACATTATTCTGTGCATTACTACCATTAGTATGAAAAATACAATTAAGTTTCAGTGACAATTAACAGTAAAAAAAAAAAAAAATTTGGATAACTACTTTATTTCTTATTTTTCAGATTTATTCTTTATTTATTATTATAAAAGTAAATAAAATGTAAAAATAGGGATCTTTTAAGGTTAGTTAAGATTAGATAAAATAAATAATACTAATAAAAGTGTTTCATGAGGTATGCAGATGGGTAATATAATTTGATAGCGAAATGTGAGCTTCTCATCCACCGGGTGATTTACAACTTACAATGGTACAAACAGTAGTTATACATAGCTTAAAGGGCAATCAAAAGGTCAATAAAATAATAACATTTGCTTAGGATAAACAAATGTAGTTTCATGTTACAATTTGATTACATTCTAGAAAGAATAAAAGGGTAATTAAAATGTATTTGATATTTTGTTGGTGGTTATGAGGTCAGTTCAATTGATTTACATCATTTTGAGATAAGGTAGAGAAAATGACAAATAAAATATACAGATTTACTAAAATAAGGCATTTGAAATGTATAAAGAAGGTTTCAGGGATTACACAAAGGAAATCTGAGATTTCTGAGGTGAGTAAAAGTATTTTTTAATCTTAACGTGAAAATTACTTTATGCACGGACTTATTCAAAACAAATAACTCAACATATTCATGGACTAACCTTTATTTTAGTATGTTAAAAATACTTTACTCAAAAGTACAATTTTTTTTACATGTTACCTGAAAGACTGCCAAGTTTCATAAAGACATACATACTACATTGAAAGAAAGAAGTATTAGATCTATAAAGACTTTAAATGAGTACAAAGAGGACACATGGTCAGTCAAATTGACTGAGTTCCTGCTGAAAGAGTTAAGTGCTATTATTCTGTGTTCTTATGTGCATTATATAACTAAACAAAAAATTTAGTGTAGAAATACCACAAGTATACAAAATAAGGTTGTTTTATCAACACTTGACAAGAAAAAAGATGACAAGTATTATATCTCTTGTTTTTCAGATTACTCTTTATTTATTATTATAAAAGTAACTTAAATTTAAAATTCTGAAACTTATTAGCAACTACTTGAGATAACAAAGTTTAGTTTTCTGTTACAAAAGTCATTTTAGAAAGTAAAAATGGGTAAGTTTGATTTGCTTTGTACATTTTTTATGATATTTGCAATGTTAGTCAAATTGACTGACCATGTATAGAATTAGAATAAAGAAAACACAGAATATAAAGTTCTACTGAAAAAAAAAGCATCTGAAATTTATTTGGGAGGTTTTATAATTTGTGTAAATAAAATTTGACAATCTTCAGATGAAGAAAAGTATTTTTAATCTCAATTCAAAAATCACTTTCTTTGCACACTTGGAGCAGTCAACTCTTTAATTCTATATGTCTTTGGAGAAATTTTCTGTCAAAATATTTCATTAAAAATTCTGAATTATTTTCTACAAAAAGATTTGTACTTCATATTGAAAACCTGCAAAATTTTAGGAAGATACACAAACATATTAAAAATTATTCTATGGAGAGTCTAAAGGTCAATTCGGGGTCAAGATATAGGCAAAATCAACTAAGACTTTCAGAACAAAGTTAATATGAAATTATAAGCTTCTGCTTCATTAGAAGAACAGTTAGCATTGCCTAATATAGTAATGGTTCTGCCTGGCCAACCCATCTATATCATCTTAAACCCCACAGTCAAATTGACAAGTACCTATAATCCCTGCAATGTAGAAACTGTTAAACATACATGTACATAAGTTACTTTCCTTAGTTTAATTAACATGTATCTAAATATATGTTTGAAATTCTGCTGGAAGGCATTACTATGATAATTTTATATTAATATTTCACAAGACTCTTGTATCAGATCTTGCTTTCCACACGTGTACCATTTTATTTAGAACATACTACCTGTTTATGTATTAATCATTTAAGCAAAATATACACTTAAACAAATCACTGTTCATTTCTTTTAAAAAATCTGTATGGTAGAAAAAGTCTTAGGGACACAAAGTTAATTTGCAATGTATGAAAACAATATGATTCGAGATTCACTTTTCAATGTCAAATAAATATATAGTAAGATTCTTCTATAACCTCAAATAATACAGACTTGTATCATCTTAGAAGCTACTAACCATGAAAATGATATCTAATTCCCATAACCTTACCTCAATTACAGTGTAATTTTGAGAAACAAAAAGGCACTTTCATGACAAACAAAAATATCAGAGTAATTTGATATCTGGTGGAATAATTTTACCACTTTTATTGATAAGTACATGAAATGTTCTACTAGTGTTACCAAATTAACTCTGGTAATTCTACCATCTAAAAGCACATACCTGACTTGACTAAGACAAGTGGATATACATGTATCTCACAGTTATAATGTTAAAATAACAGTGTGAATCATGTATCATCTATCTACATTTTTTCTTTTTTGTGTGTCACACATTTGTACAGAATTATGAAATATCAAGTAAACTTCTAATTTCTTTCAAATTACCTGAGAAAAAACTTTGGATGCTGGGAGTAAGTTTCTGGGAGAGTCAGCTACATTTGAACTTGTGCTGTAAACAGAAACATTAGAAAAATTAGTTTTTGTAGCTTATTACCATCAAAAATGACTATCCATTAAAATTCTAGGAACAACACAGCTAACAAATTACAATAGTAATGACATTTTTAAGTTTCTAGTAGTTAATGGTATCTTACAGCAACAAAAATGATGAAACATTGTTTTAATCATAAAACAACATTCTGATTAAGAGAATGTATTAGGATGTCCAGAAATAAATTTCGTGTTTGAGCTGTGAAGTTTGGAAAAGTATAAACCAGTAGTGTAAAACATGGTTTAACACACTTTTGCCAGAGCTTAACGATGTTCTTTATGCCACTGCCATAGAAATCAGAGTTTCTATAGTTAATGAACTCCCTGAAAGCTTCTTTTGCAGCTGCCTGGATTTGAAAGTGTTTATTGTTTAAATAGTTGTCAAAGTGCTTGAAGAAATTAAAATCTGTATGGAAAAGATTTGGGGAATAAGGTGGATGAGGCAGAACCACGATTCCAATTCGTTCAATTTTTATAGCATCATCCTTGACAGGTCTCATAACACAGATTTTGTTGATTTTCAGTTGGCTCATATGGAACCTACTTATCCAACTTTTTTGTCTTTCCAATCACACTCAGGTGATTAGCAATGCTTGATTTGCTTGTGCCTAGCTTTCCTGCAAGCACAACGTACTGTTGTTCAAGAGTCTGTCTCAACTGGTTCCCTTAATACATCTTCATCTAAGGTTGGTAGGTAGGTATTTCATGTTTATTGGCACAAAGCTACTAGGCTATCTGTGCCAAACAAGATGAAGTATACTATAAAGGTATATGAAAATTAAGGTAAAAATACGTAAAATATGTAAAATTAAGACCCGACAGGAAGACTGAAGCATTAAGTTCAAACTTGCTGTCAGTCACCTGAAGGTGGCCTTTCTGGACTTGGGTTCAGGTCAAAATAAAATTAAAATGTGTAAAAGAAATCATGCTAAAACAGTGTATAGTCCAATAAAAACCTTAAATTGAGTTAAAAAAACCAATGGCTCTTAAAAATGTAAAAAATACGAGTGAGGCAGTCAGTATCACATATGACACTGGCTAATGTCAAGGGCAAACCTACCTTAAAAATATGTTTAAAATGGCATTGTTGTTCTTGGTTGTAAAGATGGCATGATAATAAAATATGTACAATTGTGACCGAAGTGCCACACAGACCATACATTGGTGCATCAGTACCAGATAAAAGGAAGTGGTGAGTTAAAGAACTGTGACCAATGCATAGCTTAGCCAAAACAACTTCCTCCCTTTGATCTTTACAGAAACATGATGGCCAAAGAGCTAAAGAAACATAGTTTAAAAAAGCTCATTATTTTGTTGCTCACTCCAGGTTGACTGCCAACTGGCATACAGTTGGGTTTTGATAACTGGACCATAGTCCATGTATGGAACAGAAATGGTGGTGATAGAGCCAGAGCAGATGGACTTTGCTGCTCTGTTAGCTAGCTCATTCCCACGATTACCAACATCACCTGGTATCTAAAAAAACATGGACAGAAATAGATGATAGAGAGAGAAAGATGGGCAACTTTGTTTTGTATATTGGTAAGAATAGGGTGGTAACTAACATGATGTCAGGGCCAATAGACAGCTGAATGAATCAGTATAGATTGTACAATTTGTATATTGCACAGTTCCAACATCATTCATGGCAAGAGAAACTGCATACAATTTGGCAGTGAACATAGAAACTGTAGAGGAGATTCTGTGTGTTACAATCAAACTGTAACAAACCATGGCAGAGCCTACAGAGTCACCTGACTTTGAACCATTTGTATATATGGGAATGGATGGATCGTTTGAAAGATGTTCAGCAAATAAAGAGTGATATTTCTAATAAGGAGTACTGGGCTTCCTCAAATGACTCATAGATAGGTCACAATTGGGAATAGTAATTAGCCATGGTGGAAAAGGTTGATATGTTGATACAGCTATGCTATTCAAAGATAGATCCATTTTTTCTAATTGTGCCCAGATATGAAGGCTAAAAGGAACAATGGCAGATTTTCTATTATAAAAAAGAGTGGCTCACTGAAGATGGAAAACAATCCCAAGTAGGATGCTATGGTAAAGAGCAAAGTTTGGAAGCATACATAAGAGACAGTTGCAAATGGCTAATATACAGAGAGGGTTCCTGGGACTCCACATACAAACTCTGGACTGGAGAAGTACAAAAGGCCCCAGTGCAAAACTGAAGTCCCTGATGATGGATAGGATCCAACATTTTCAGTGCTGAGGTTCTGTCAGAACCATAAAATACACACCCACAGTCAAGATTGAATCAGATATGGGTAGGATACATTTTAAGCATGAAGTATTGACCTGCTCCCAAAGAGGTGGAAGAGAGAACATGGAAGATGTTCAGTGCTCTTATACATCTGACATGAAGTTGCTTGATATTGGAAATAAAGTTTAATTTACAGTCAAATATAAGACCTAAGAACTTTGCCTCAGAGACGACAGGAAGTACATCATCATCAATACGAATTTCTGGATCTGGATGAATACCCTGTTGGTGGCAGAGATGTATACAAACAGTTTTAGGAAGAGAAAGTTGAAAACCATTTGCTGTGGTCCACTTAAGTATATGATTGATTGCAGTTTCAAGCTGCCAGTCAAGAAACCTCACGTTTGATGACTGACATGAGATGTGAAAGTCATCAACAAAAAGACCATTTACAACTGTACGGGGTAGCTGTTCACTGATAGTATTAATCTTTATAATAAAAAGTGTGACACTCAGAATACAGTTCTGAGGGACTCTAAGTTCCTGTTGGAGTAAACAGGAAAGTGTTGAGTCCACACAGACCTGGAATCAACAGTTCATTAAAAAATGCTTAATAAAAGTGGCAAATTGCCACGCATATGAGTGAAGGTCTTGCAAGATGCCATATCTCTATGTTGTATCATAAGTTTTTTCTAAGTCAAAGAAAAAAGAAGAAATAAGATGTTATCGCTTCAAAAAGGCTTCTCTGACTAATGTTTCAAAGCGAATTAAGTGGTCTATCATGGAGCGTTGTCTTCGAAACCGACAATGAGTGGGTAAGAGAAGGTTGTTTGATTCGAGAAATCAAAAAGACGAGCATTAATCATCCTCTCTAAGGTCTTACTGAGACAACTTGTCAAAGCAATTGGACAGTAATTCAAAGGAATCTTTGGATCCTTCCTAGGTTTAAGAATAGGGAGTACAACAGCCTTGTGCCAAGCATCAGGAAAGACATTCACCTGCCATATCCAGTTAAAGACAGCCAGGAGAATAGTAAGAGAGGCAGGAAAAAGGTAGCGTAGCATCTCATAATGTATACCATCAGGTCCAACTGGTGTATTGCCAGTCCAATGAAGTGTAAGTTTCAGTTCCACCAGTGTAAGAGAGCAATTGTAATCATATGGATGATCAGTCAAAAAGGAAAGAGGTAGATGTTCAACTCATGTTTTGATAGCCAAGAGGGAAGGGGGATAAGTTTGAATGGGTAGATACACAAGAAAAAAATTCAACAAAAGTATTGGCAATGCTTTGAGCATCAGCAACTTCATGGCCATTGAATATTAAGATAGAGAGGGGGCAGAAGTATACCATCCACTCACCTTCCTGACCTTTTCCTATATGGTAATCCATGATGACAAGAAAACCCACTTGTAGAGAAAAAAAAATATGTAAAAACGACTGGTATGGGCAGAGAAAGCTTTATATAGAGCTTTCTTTACAATACCAGCCATTTTTACGTATATACTTGTCCCATACAACTTTTGAACTGGTGGTTGAAAAAATGCTGGAGGTGTATTTAATTCAAGATTCCTTCTGGCTTTGACATCTAACTCTAACAAGCACGGGCTTGCTGAAATGCAATGTGATTTGAAAGCGTGGTGTATCTATGAAATCTATCTCAAGCGTGTTTCTGAACTTTTTGTGTTATAGAACAAGCAGAATTATGCCAAAGGTGGGGATGCTGTGGGAAAGATGTAGAGGTTTTAGGGATGCACTGAGCAGCTGCTTGGACAATACATGAAAGAAAAAAAAAGCTCAAAATGGTTCGAAGGAAAATAACCTTGAATTGATATATCACCCTATGCTGTAAAAGCTCCATATGAATAACCATACAGAGATAAGCATCCAAGATTCCAAATGCAGTTATCCACAAATCCTTAGAAACAGAAGATAATTCTCAAAAACCTTAAATCTGAATTAAAGAGGAAACAACAACTGAATGAAACTAAAGAAGTATATAATGCTTGAGGGCTAGAAATTAACAAATAAAAAGTAAACATAGGGGCTCCCCATCCACAACTACAGTAATGACTTCCTTGCTTAAAGAGTGTGTGTGTGTGTTTTCTTATAGCAAAACCACATTGGACTAGCAGCAGAACCCACCAAGGGAAATCAAACCCCTGATTTTAGCATTGTAAATCCATAGACGTACCACTGTACTAGGGAAGGGGGTGCTTAAAGAAATGATGTCACATGAAGATGTGCTGAATATCAACTTTTATTAACCCTTTTGCAATTGGCTTAGTATAATATACAAGTTTGTTTATACATATGCACATCTTAAGTGCTTATAATATAACTTAATTTAGTAAGTGCAACTTCATGAAATTTGATGTACTGTTAGTAAATATTACAAGCCTTTTGTACACTGTTCAGGATAGTTTACTTTGGCCTAATTATAGTTATGGGCCTTAAGTCTCATCCTTTGATTTATGATAACTGGTCTACATATCTTCCCTTTCGTAATTCTTGGTTTACTAAAATCTTTTGTAGGGATAGATTATCAGCCATCCATATAGAGTTACATTTCAATAACAACTCTAATACTATTCTTAGGACTGACCCTAATCATGATAAACTTTGTTAAACCTACCAAAGACCTTCTTCTGAAGTCCTTCATTTCTCACTATTCTCTTAAAAGAGAATTGTCTGTAGATGAGCAAATGTTGGGTACAAAATGTAAGACTGGTTTCCTTCAATACTACCAAAAAAACCAGTCAAGTTGGGTATAAACCTGTGGGTCCTGGCAGATGCTATAAATGGATACTGCTTAAAGTTCAAGATCTACACTAGAAAGGAGAGACAAATGCCAGTCAGAGATTTAGCAGATAACATTGTCATAGATCCGATGGACAGATTCAATGGACTGAGATACTCTTTTCTTGGATATCTTCTACACTTCTCCTCATTTATGTGATAAACTGTTGGCTGTTGAAATTCATGCTCATGGGACATGAAAGGAATAACAGACTGCATTTCCCCCCAGGAACTGGTTCATATAATGAGGGGAAGCACAATTTTTAATGTAGAAGTTTAAAAGCAGTGAAGTGAATAGACAAATGAGACATCTACGCTCTTTCTACTTGACACTTCAATACCATGACAACTATAAAAAAGAGCATAAATCCTGAGGTTACAAAATCTCAGCTAATTGTAAATTATAACAAGTTTATGGTAGGAGTAGACCTCAATGACCATTTCCTCAGCTACTATTCAACTTGAAGTAGGTCAATAAAATGACACAAACAACTTTTCCTGTTTTTTGGATTAGACTATAATTCGTGCTTTTATTCTTTACAAAACAAAAACCAATCAACCAGAATTATCACAGACGTCCTTCAGGATGAAGCTGGTCACTTCTCTTGTTGAACCTCTACTTCAGAGCAGACTTGATCCTTTTGGTACTACACTTACAACATATTCACAGGACTCTTTGCTGAATTTACTCTCGACAGACATTATCCAATACTTTTCAAATGTGGGAAAAAGAAAAGATGCAGACCATGCCTTACAGACAACAGAATACTCACAAAGTGTACACTCTGTGATGTGTATCTCTGTATAAAATACTTTGTAAAGAATCATACCAATAATACTCTTCAAAAAATATATTTTACTTAGTACATAACCAAAACTGCTGAATTATCATAACTGATTTATTTTGTATAAGGACGTAAAACAGAAATAAATCTGTTTATGAAAGTTTCACTAAAATATTGTTTATGTATTATGTAAAAGAGCATTACTTTTACAAATATGGTTCATCCTTTTTTCTGAAACCTAACAAATAAGAGAACAATAAATGAAAGTTAGATAGAAAATAATGATCTCTAGTACCTACAGGAAATTACAGTGATAGGAATATATTTTGCCCTCGTGCGCCATTACAGCTAAGCTTCTTTTTTTTTTTTTTGTGAGGATGGTGAAGTTTTTGTACATTTCAAACATGTACTTTAGAAAGAAAAATATTAAACTACTGTATTTATACACTCTAAACATCTGTAACTTGCTTTAGTTTATAAATCAATTTTTTGTGTCAAAAAAATTAATATTCATTTGGAGCATCAACTTGGTCATCACCATTCAACAGTCTTGTCAAATTATTATTTTCTCTTCAAAGATCTTTACAAACAACTGTCAGAATCACGTGAAATACAATTTGTACTCTCTCTATAGTAGGTGGAACTACACAAGAAGAAAGGAAAGTAAGAAAGGAAATGGAGTAGAAAAGACACCATTTAGTTGATTTGTTACATGCATTGATTCCCCAGCAAGTCACAGTGATAGGAGGATCTGAATTCATATTCTAACTTGCCAGTCTAAAAGTTATGTTTCTGATTCATTAATCAACTACAACAAGTGTAAAAAAAGAAAATTAACAGAGCAACAAGACATGAAGCACTATGTGACACTTATATTTTGATATTTAGTTCTTTATATATATATATATTTATCATTTACTACTAAGAAATAAACACACACCTAATATTAAAATTTGAAATATAAACTAAACTATGTTTTGATATAAATTTTATTTATATATATATTAAAATTAAAGTTAATTATTGAGCTTTAAAAATAAATCCCCCAAAGATAACGAACATGCACAATTAGACACACCCATTACAAAAGGGTTAACTGTGTCAAACTCACTCTGGGAATAAATCACATGAATCCTGTGACTGAGAACTGGATGCTATAGTCGAAGTCTCTTGTTTGAGTGAAGAGTTCGCTTTTTCAGTCTTCTCTTCAGATTTACAAACCTGGGATTCAACAGGAACATCTATAATGAAACACAATAACAATGTTGTACAGATATTAGCAAACTTCCTGCAAATATATCACACATTTCAAGTTTCACAAAGATTATTTATAGTGACTATTTTTGTGAAAAAAATACTAGCTCATAAAAAGTTAACATTTACCTACACCACAAATGCATTTCTGATAATACTTCTGCTACTCTAAGTATTGATACAAATATTACCTCACTTACTTCAAGTCTTTATACCCCAACCATATAACCAATATCAATTTAAATCTTGTGATTCTCATCAACTACATCAATGCAACACCTTTCTCGCAAGTGTGTGTGTGTATATATACATATAAACTCCATGTTATTACTTCTCATTCACTTTTTTTTATGAGGCTGTCCAAATTACCAGACACAAACAACAGTCATCATGGGGAAAAGGGAAATGAATGTAATAGCAGGTATTACTGAAATATGTTACAGCTAAAATCCCACATAGACAAGATGGAGGAGTTTGTGAAGGCAAACTCCACACAGAAAGCATCTGCTTGGAAAAGAGGTGCATGTGAAAATGCAATAGTGTAATAGCACAAAAGACAGGGTCACACTATTTTGGAGTACAAATTATTTTTGCTCTGACAACATGACATCTAATATATGGATAGGTAGACCAGTCACAGAGACAAAACCAAATATCATAAGAAGAAAACATGAACTGAAGGGCAGCTATACCAGAGCTAGCCAATTCCTGCAATACTAGACATATCCTGTCACAATCAGTCAGCCAGCTAATTCACAGATCCCTTTAACTTCATTAAGTATTGTACAGAAATCACAGGATTCATTCATATCCCAACCAGGTAGATGAGATGCCAATTTTTGTCCTTCTAATTATAGTATTGTGGACTCAAAACTAGATCCATGGCATAATGACAATGGCATATAAATTTCATGATCATCACATAAAAGAGAATGACCAAAAAACAGGCTATGCACAACTCAACCAGATAATGAAGAATCATCACTAAATTGAATTGTGAGAAGACTATTAAACAGGCTGGCCATGCTGCTACCATACATCTTGGAAAATCATCATCAAGAGTTACTGGAAGGAAAGCACACAGCTTTTTCCTCTTCTCACCGAGTGAAATAAAAAGTACTAGAATGACTCAAGAGTAATAAATTTCTGTCTACTACCACAGCAACTGTAAACCAAAGTGGTAAGGAACCCTATGCTCCACTATTTGAAATGGGGAAATACTTATGTTGTGGAGTCCTAAGGTAATGTTCTAGAGTCAGGGCAATATGTTAACCATATTTCTTATTTTAAAAGCAAACAAACTGCACTCTATTCAATCTAGGGCTTAACAGGAATGGGCAAAAATCCCCTTAAGCTTTACTCATAATAGTCCATGAGTGGCAGTCCAGTAGTGTAAAACACATAAGGTGGTTTTATAGATGTCCCATCTCAACAGAGTTTGTTGCTACCAGGAAAAATTCTTGATTTGTTGACTGGTAACTTATGCAGATTTAAAAATAAACAGACCTCACCAGGCAACACCAATATGAAATGGGATCCGATGAAAATTATGAGAGTTCCTGAAAAAGAAAACACAAAAGAAATGAAATCACTTACCTTTCTTACAAATAAGCCATGGATAGTAGACAAAATAATTGAAGAGGCAACCACCATTTCATGTTTATAAGGAGATATAAGTGTATTAGGCATGGCCCACAAATCAGCCTGTACAATCCTATCCAGCAGGCAATGCAAAAGAATTATGAGGGGAATCAAGATATGACAAATTTGATGAGATGAAATCCAAAGAAATCCCTGAGAAAGCAATAAGCATCAGTTCACAAACCCAATCTGTCAAAAAGACAGGGGGATACATCATGATAACTTAGGAATGCAACAGATGAACAAACAGTGACATGAGACCAGAAACCCCTCAGTGACACAAGCAGAACACCAAAAAGCCCAAATGGGGTATAAAAGACAATAATTCATAAAATGGAAAATGGAGGAAAGAAAACCTTATCCCCTTCTCTAGTTGCTGAATCTTTAGGAAGAAAGGACCTATTTGGATACAGTAGAATATAAGTGGAATGTTAAGAGTCCTGTGAATATTAATCTCAAACAAAGATCCATCCCATTTTGGCTAAGAGCATGTATGCCCAAAGACACATGGTGAGAGACAGAAGACAAAGAGAGTTGGACATTCCAGTGAGTTGTGAAAACAGTGAACCGAGGTGTCCTGAGAAAAATGCAGATTCAACAAAAAAACACTTGTGAAGGAAATATTCACTGTGTTGAAAGAACCTCACTGGGATCAGCCACTAAATTCATAACCAGGAATGTGACAAGCAAAGAAAACAAGGTAATGACTGTAAGCACAAACAAGATCCAATGTCTGGATAGAAAGAAACCTGGCATGAGACCATTGTGGACTTGTCCAAGTCAAGCATTACCATCTTCCCTTACAACAAAATGAGAGTATGGTACATAGCTCCTTGAACTGTTAAAAGCTCTAAACAATTTTCCAGAGGCCTTGAATTCCATATCCCTTACACAAGCTTAACATCCCTGGGAAGAAGTATTCAATAAATGATATATCTCAGGATGTGGTGTGCAGGAGAGGAACACTTACTATCATATTGTCCCTGTATAAACGCCAGCCAAGGTCTAGTGGACTGGAAATACAGAGGGGTCACCAAACAATCCAATGCATTCTCCCAAATTTTCCAATAGCTCTTTAACCACAACTGAAGTAAACATTGTGGGCCAGACACAAAAGAATGACCAATTCCAAGGATGCCCAAATTTCCAAAACAGGACAAATTGCATGCATCAGTGAAGATAGAGATGACTGTATGAAAAAAATAACTAGTTCCATAGCCTGAAGATGTAGAGGAGAAGGTTGAGCCTAACTGAAACACAAATTGAGAAATACCTTTAAATGGAAAAGATACTGTATGAGAGTAAGAATATATTTCTCCATTTGGATGTGGAACCCAGCTCTCACAGTTTAGGAGAAAATAGTTTGAATGTGAAGCTGCATCAAGTGGCAGGAAGTATAGAGAAAAATCTAATCATCCTTGTAACACTTACACAATGGGCTCAGTATAATACACACAACTTCGAATGTACATTTGCACACTATCTTATGAAGCAGTAAAAGCACCTTCACAAAGTTTTACAGACCTTTGGTAAAGATTACAAGCTTTCGTACATAAAAAATCTAATTTTCTAATGAGGTATTTTTACTAAAGATTTGTTTGTGAAAACAGAGTCTTTTTTGTTACCAGCATTAGTGCAAAGTGATTTCATATTAGGATTAAACAGCTTTGTTCCAAAAATCTCAGATATTATTTGTGTAATCTCTAAAATCTCCTAAATACATTTCAAATGTTTGTTTTCAGTAAATCTTTATATTTTGTTATCTTCTATACCCTAACTATGTAAGGTCTTTCACTTGACCAACCTTGTAACCATGATAATACAAATGTTTAGTCTAAATAGATATATTGTCTTTCCAGTCATTCCTTGTTAACATCATAATTTCCACTGACATAATGCATGTGCACTCATATTACCGTATTCTATAACATAAGGCTCTTCTTTAGTCACTCTCTCTTGGCTGTGTTTTAGTAGAATAGTATTTTGTAATACATAGTCACATTTCAATGATCATACATTATATAGATTATTCCCACTTAGAAATAAATTATTAAAACCTATTTTTCTAAAATATAGAACAATAAATAAATAAGTAAAGCAATTATCTCTTCTAGCTATGACATTTGAACTCGGTTATTGCTACACATAGGTCTAAGCCTTTTAAAATTTCACACGTGTGATTTGAAACAATTTTTTTTTTTTTAGGTTTTATACATACAGTTGAATAACAAAAAAAAATTGAAAATTACTATACTGATACCACAGAATGCCTGTATAATCTGTCAAGCTCAGTAACTAAGATGTATTTAAGTCTAAAAAAAATACGAAACTTCAACAGACTAAAGACACAATCTACCACTTTTACTGACAAAGAATGGTCTATAATTTGATATTAAACTTATTGACATAAATTCATAAAACAGTAGTTCAATAACATTTTGAATTCACATCAGCTAAATGATGATATGGCCTTTAAATCATGACCCATCATCAAAAGGATGATGGTGAGTACAAATCCCCATTGAATGAAGTTAACATGTAAAGCATCTCACCACCCAGCAAAAGATATATGGGAAAAATGCAAGACTAAGTGGTAAAGCACAAAAATGAACAACTGTCTCTCATGTACAAAATGGAGATACAAACATAAAGATTCTGTGATTGAAGTATGAAGGTAGCCATTGGGGACTTCAAATTTTGTCACCCACAGACTGGGTGCAAAGTGCTACCACGGTAAACTCCATGGTAAACCAAGGTGGTTGAAGGAAACGACCGATATAAAAAAGTCAATAACAGGTTGTTTATTGCCCATCCAATTTTTTACTACAAACAAGTGGGGATACAAAACCTTAAAAGAGTAGTTGACACACTATAGAAAAGATCACATGTCACACTAGAGAAAAATCAGTATTTTTTTTAAATATTGTCTTGTATAAATAAAAATTTAAAACTTATATACTATTATAATATATATTATTATACTATACACTGAAAATAAAGTGGTTTAATTAAGTTTTGAATGTAACTTTGTAAAAGATTGTGATGTGCACACTTTGAGCTATCATTGCAGAATTGTTAAAATATGTTTATTTTGATTAGTGATTTAGAAATATGCAATGTTAAATGTTCACTTTATGTGTTTAACTTCCACTTTGCAAATAAGCACCAAAAAACATCAGAAGTGGGAAATGTGTAAAATGTAAATATATTTTCAGTAAAGAAAAATGTTAACTTCAAACATAATATCTTACCTCCTTTCATGTAATAGTTAGAACTTCACATTACAATGATAGAGAGATAGATACAAAATTTACCTAGATGAGTATCCTTCAAAAAGCATTTGGAGAATGTCCATGGAGTGTGACAGCTCCTGAGAGAATACATGGGAGACCACACCACATCTTTACTCTTCACCCCATGAGGTAGCATATGTCACATCATTGGGTGAAAATTAGTCGAATAACATCCATTAATATTTTGTAAACATTGGTCCAACTCAACATCCAACACAAATGTCCAGGAGATGGTAGGATGGAGGTTCCCCATATCATATAATGTTGGGGAAACAAAACAGATGTGCCCCACATTGTAGAATGGCTAATGCTTATCAGATCATTCTCAGTAGATCCACTCCAGTCCAAAACTAGGTAGCACTGAATATTTATGCTGAGTTTGGCTTTAGCCTATGAGATGCAAGGGAAGATGCTCTGCTCTGTCAGACTAGACAGGATACTCGAGTAAATCCCCATCCAACACCAGTTACTCAGAAACCCAATGCCTAAACAATAGCAAGAAAATAAGTACCCATGTGGTGGTTCACTCAGACCCTAAACTATTCAGACTTCTGGTTCTTGGTCCAGTTTCATGTGCTAACCAGAAGTGATGAATTGCAAATCACAAGTAGTATACTAGAGGTACCCCAGTCAGCCAGAATACCTGTCAATCAGTTCTTTAACTTGCAATTCCAAGCTCCAAACCTTCAGCTTAATGAAGAAGATATACTACGAATGCCCTAACCAACTAGCACATTATGTCCAACGTAAAATGAGAATTCCCAAACAACACATGCATGAGGAATTATGTTGGCTGTTTTAGCTCTGATTCAAAACCGGTCATCTAAAAATTGACATCCAGATAATTGAATCTTTGCATTGAGTATGCCAACAGATGAAATGCAATATCAGGATGAGAATGAAATGGCCACATAATGTAGGTAATGGGAGATATACATGCTAGGTATAGTCCATATGCCAAACTGGATAATCTCCAAAGTATGATGTAGATAAGCTGAGTATGTAAAGGTAATATACTGAATCTGCTGGAAGAGACACTGGGAATTGGGAGATAGAGATGTATACTCCAACCAAAAAAGCTGATGAATCCAAAACATGAGGGTAGAAGATCAAAGTTCTCATTAAGATTTTGGATGAAACTATGGATAAAAGATGTGCAGGTGATATAACAATGGTAACCACAAATGTCTATTCATACTTGCATGGGTGTATAAATAGGAAAGGAATATAGGGAAATGTCATAAAAGTTTCCCTCATGAACTGCAGATGTCTTAGGAAGGAAGCTATGATTCAGATAAAGTTGAACATAGATGTAGCAGTAATGAGTATATAAAATAACAATGGTGAAGATGTCCAACCTCCATTAACACCAGACCAAAAGGAGTAGGAAATACATTTTAATGAATCAATGGTCGATGGAACAGTTGGCCAAGGGTTTAAAAAAAGAGTATGGGTAAGGGAGTGGAGAAGAACATTAATATCTAAATCCAGCAAAAGTGTAGGATGAGGAAAACAATTGACCTGGAAGGAACATAACAAAAGGGAGAGGAGGCAGAGGAAAACATTTTGGTACCTAGTAAAATACAAAGAGTTGGATAAGGTTGTATGAAATCCTGCTATGCAGATACCAAGGAGTTATGATCTTACAGTCAGGTAAAATTCTGCACTGTGAGGTATGGTTGGTCAGGAAGGAAAAAAAAAAAACTCATGATGTAGTGAGCAGTGGCAAAAGATTTGCTCATTTTTCTAATAAACTATGAAAAAGGACAAATTAAATGGGACAGAAATGATATGAAATAAATGGATAGGACTGGGCAAAAGCCACAAGAAAACAAGAGTGTGGTGAGTGTAGAGTGAAAAGCTGGTAACAGAGGTTGGCAAAGGAGGGATGGCAAAAGAGGAAGAGGTAATGCAGGTTTCATTTTAAGAAGGGTAAAAACTAGGAACCAGGCAGAAAGGTGCTAGCAAAAGTACTTAACATGCAATGGACTGGATAATGGGTATGCCATAGATAGGAAATGGATCAGTAGGTAGGTAAATAGCTCCAGGTTGGTCCACTCCTGAGTGACAGCATCTACAACCAAAACCAAGGGATGAGATACTGTAAACCAAAGCAGGAATACATGATAAAAGCATCCAAATGAGGAGTGTGTTTTCTTATAGCAAAGCCACATGGGCTATCTGCTTAGTCTACTGATGGGAATCAAACCCCTGATTTTAGCATTGTAAATCTGTAGACTTACTGCTGTAAGCAGGAGACTCCAAATGAGGAGTACCCAATTTTGTACAGTCACACCAGAAAACCTGAGGGCCTAGGGAGCACTACATGAAGAAGCTGATACAGTCAGTACAGAAAAAAAAAATTATCTATGATGACATGAAATGTTCCCTGCATATATAGTATGAAAAGCAGTTCTAATGGAAACATAGCAGATAAGAATGGGTATCACCCTATCATCTGATGTATGAGACAACTTTCAAATTATTGGAACATTCTGCAACTAATATGCCTTGTACAGAAGAAAGAAAATGATTGAAATCCCAAAGAACAGCAAGTCGTTCCAAGATGATGATATGCAAGGTCATCTTGACAAGAGACCAGTGACATGAAATCTTCTGATCTGATGCTCCACAATGGCTCCTCTCACAACTTGTGAGTATAAAATCTGTAAAAAGATGCAACTCAATACCAGGAGACAAAAGAGGAACACCCATTGCAATGTTGTCTCTGTCAAGCAACCATGTGGAAACAACTAGGAGGGAAGGTGGGAGACAGATAATGAAGTCTGAGAGTTTCCTCACAAGATTCCATTTGTCATGCAACATTCATTGAACGATGCATATTTGAGCAAGATCTAAGTTTACATGGAAGCCTCAATCCCCAAAAGAAAAAGAACCTTGCATATAGTGAGTAGAGGAGAGGTAAGGGCCATAGTGACTAATAATACCAACACCCCCAGATGAAGAGAAGGAGGCTGGGCCTCATTTGAGTAGTAGTTAAGACATACTCCCAAATGAAGAAGGCATTGGGTAGTTGAAAGGAAGGTCTTCTCTACCATTATGATCCACCCTACAGATGCTGCTTCTCCCAGAAAAGTGTGGTGTTTTTGTGTTACAGCAGAAAGTAATAATGGTTGAGCCAAGACAAATATATCTCCAATCATATTAGAAACTACAAATAATCTAGAATAAAAACCCATAAAAGGTTGAATTACTGGTTCAACAACATCCTCAAAGAAAATACCATAAACTACTTCTGAAAGATACTGGCAAGTTTTGAGGTCCTGAGGTGGTAGCAAGAAACAGAATCTGTTGACAAAGGAGTTGGGAGTGAAAAGGCCCTTGGACACCATCTGAAGAACATATGGATTAGAAGTAAATTCCACTAGCTAGTCAGCAATACAAATGGCAGCATGTGTTTCTGTGATGAGATATAAGATGTCTCAACTTTGAAACCCTGGAGAGAAGAACAGGTAAAGGTTGACAAAGTGTGGGATGGGTAACAGTAGTGGAAGCAGAGGCAGGAGATGGATGAGACAACCTCAAATCCAATGAAGAAATGGAGGAATGTTGTTGCACAGATCAACCTATGACAAACAAAACTTAAGGATGTATCCAAAAATAGACCTACATAAGAAGTGTACCATTCCAAGGTTACACAGACAGGTTATGGGTAGTCATGCCTAAAACAAAAGGGCATCCCTTTCCATGAGATTTCATAAGTATAGAAGTTAAGTTTGGATACAGAGTGCTTAGGATATATGCACCAAAGTGGAAAATATGAGGGTGTGAGTCTGCTCCTGCAACTTCATAAAGAATCAGTGAATAATCCTGACAGGTCCTAAAGATAGAGGTTAGGGTAAGCTGGAGTCTGGAAAATTGGGCTTGGAAGAACCTAACCAGAGAATTATGAACAGCCCCCACATTTGCATCAAGGTCTTCAGGTATTCTAAGCCTAATAAAGAAAAAGTTGTTTGGCGATAAGCCATGGTAAAAAGTTCTGAATATTGAAGAACACAAGGTATGCAGGATCCTGCATGTACTTGCACCTGAAACTGGTCAGTAGGGATCTTGATATTTGGAAAGGAGGGGAAGAGAAAGTATTCTGACAAAGAAGCCATGTGTAAAAGGAAGATGATGGGGGACACACACAAAAAGATAATATACCTGTGAAATTATGTCCAAAACAAAATGTTCAGGGAGGCTTTGCTGTTTCCACAAATGCAACACAAAATTGCACTGCACAGGATAAGTGGAATGAGAAAAAGGCTCTCCTTTGTCAAAGCCAGGCTCCTCCAGAAAAGAATATTTTGTCCAAGGATAGAAGAAGCCAGCTATACCATGCAGTATTCAAGCTCCCATCAAACTAAACCCACAACTGTCAAATATGAAGGCCAAAAACAATAGTTGAAGTAGCAGTAGTCATGGTAGTGGCATTTGAAACATGAAATTTAAAATTCATGGTTTAACTGTGGTAAGTTCATGAAAAGTAAACAAGAAATAAAAACAGTTTAATTTCACTTGAAAATGTAAGAGAAATGCATAACTTCCAAAGCATACTACTATTTCAAGAAATAAAGCAAAATACAAAGTTAAAAACACAAGCAAAATTGTGTAATGTGCTAAAACGAGAAGTCAGACTGAACAGTATAAATGGAATAATATACGTCAGAAGTATACTTCACTCACTTCTTGGTAGGGGGGTTGCTACATGCTCATTTGCATACAAATGTGCAGTAGTGGACCTATGTTGAATGCAGAAATAGTGGGAAGTTTGAGACTAGTGGTGGGAAGAAAATCTGTAAATTTATTTCATTATTAATCATAGTCAGAAAATGAATATATATTAAGAGATTTTCTTGAGAAAAAACCCATGCAACTTCATAAAGAATAACTATTTTTACATTTATTTATCCAATGATAAATTGTAAAAGTACACTTTTGGTTAAAAAGCTCCTTCTTAAATAAATTTTGAATTAATCTAACCCTATTGGTTGTTAAAACATTAAGGGTTGCTTCCCAATATAAGTTGTTTTGGTGTAACTGAATGTGTATGTGGACAGTCCAATGGACTAATTATATTGAAGATGGAATGTTGACAATAACTAAATTTATTACATGTATCCATCTGAATTATAGCAAGCTTTGAGTAAAATTTGGGTCTGATTAAGACTAAAAAGTCAGAGTGCAAGGTGATGTTCATGTGTAAAATAAAAATACTTTTGTCCATCATATAGTTTACATCTTGCATCTGTAAATCCTCTACAAATTCCAAAATGCATATTCATGGTTTTTATTAGTATCAGTGTATACTGTATATCCTGTTAAATCTGCTTTACAATGAACTGTCTTTCAATCAACAAATATAAAAAACAGACAATAGCTCTAACATTAAATATACAATACCATGTTCAATGGCACTCTAAAATATCATGACATGCACACAGGGTTACTTTATATGATTGTAAACCAAAAATAATGTTTTATAAATAAAACTGTACATTACAAGTGGCCAACATATATGCAGTACTTTAAAAAAAAACATCATAGGGAGAAACTTTTCAAGAAACAGATAGCCCAAGATAATTTTGGGATTATTGATATTAAAAGGCTTGTGGATTAAATGTATAGTAATTCCAGAAGGAGAAGACCTACATACATACACCAACAAATCAAAATTAGAAATATATCTTCATAATCCTTTGGAAGTAATGATACATTAAACTCAAATAACAAACTCATCGTCAGCAATAACAAGTCTAAGGAAGTGGTAAAGGTATAATTTTTCTACGTCAAAAAACATATTTCCAACAAGTACTTGTTTTTGTTCACATACACAGTTATTCTTGTTCAGTGCTACCCTTTATTTGCAAAATGTTTTTTTGCATGCCACAAGCCTATTATCCTCATGTACACTCCTTAATTCACATAATTTAACTGATTCATGCATGCAAGTTATCATGCAACAAATCACCACCACTAGATGTACGTGGTACTAATATGTGGTACTTTGAGTTAGAAAACTAAGCACTGGTAGACAATGGAGAAAAAAAGAGTAGGAAATGTGACCAGAAATATTTGTCAGAAATATATTTTCAGTGTAGGAATAATATAACTTCCCACATGGCACCTTACCTCCTCTCCCATACATAGCTAGAATATCATATTGAACAAATAAGTGACTGGTGCATTGGGGAAAGAAAAGCATCCTCTACAAGTGTCCAAAGGAAACCATCCAAGAGGATGATATATGGAAGACTGCACCACTTCTGTACCAAATATATTCTTTCCTCACACATAAAAAAGGCATGACTGAGTCAGGCAGACAAAAATGAGAAACAAATCTAATTGTAAAGAGATGCCCCAGATGTAGAGTGGGTGGGGTGCAATGGACCACATAAGGCAAATCAATTGCATCCAAAACTCTACTCCCAGGAACTAATGTCCACACTGGAATAGGATAAGGACCATACTGTCAATAGCTCACCCAAGTGAGAGTAGAATAGAGAATCATACTGTCTTCATCTCAAGTTCAGCCAACCAAAGGGAGAATTATCACTACCAATCATTGAATAGGGCATGTGATTAGAATGAAATATAAATATATCTCTCTAAAATCAAACATATCATAACCACCTTAAACCTTGTATCATCCCCAGCATAAAAACAATGAGGAGTGCAAAAGGAGGAAGAAAAGCAAAGACCAAGAGTATTTGTCATGACTCACAACTGAGTGAGCAAGCAGATATACCCTGAACATGTGAGAACTTATATTGATTAGTTTAGCTCTAAATCCATAATTCAACTGCTGGAAACTGTAAACAGAAAATAAAACAAACAGTAAAATAAGAGATGAGTACTGATAGATTTATATATATATGTTATGGACAATAAAGGTCAATAAAGAGACTTCTGGTAGAGAAAGAATAAGAAAAAGGAAGCATGGAACCTAAAATTGGAAGAGTAGGAGTAGACTAGTCTAGATGAGGAACATGAGTAAAGAGCATGATCAAAAATAAGAAAACTCCAGAGAGTAACAAAGACAGAAGCCATATAACATCAGTCTAGATCATCAAGGAGAACACACCGAACATTGACCACAGAATCCTCAACAGTTAACAAGCCACCAAAAGCCACTGTAGAAATAAAGCCTGTGGGTGAATATCACTTACATAGGACTAAGTATAAGTCACTGTAATTTGAGAATTCTTTGACATAAAATTAAAGCTTTTTAAACAAAAGAAAATGAAAATCATAATTATTGCTAATAATGCAAATACCAAAAAACAGAACTAAAAACAATAAATTTAAACAAATCTTTTCAATACACTGTCAAGAAAAAGTTATTGCAACTGCAACTGCATATAGCAGTTACTATTCATGGAGGTTGTGTTGTATTCCTATTAATGAAAGACTTTTGTTCATGTTGAAACCATCATGCACCAGCACAGTTCACTTTAAAACGTGAAATTAGGTGGGTATTTCCTCTAGTTGTATACAAATCTTTCACACAAATGCACAAGGAAGATAGTTAATGTGTGTGAGAAATGAGTTATCACTTCATAATTATATGTAATGTATGTTTAATGACCAAGGAAATGCTTTTTACTTCCAAGCTTTTTTCCTTTCCTGTTTTGGTAAATAAAGATTACAGATAAAACTGATAAGAATTATTATCTGGTGTAATATGATGATAATTTTTTTTTAATAATTATTTGTTTTAATTGTAAAAATATCACTAAACTATAACTTGATTACATAATATAATGAACTTAGATAAATGCACTGAGTTATATATATATTGAGTTATTAAATGTATATTTTAGCTTTCTTAAAGTACAGGCTTTCTCATAACCAAAACGTGGTTGCGTACAAGTTTTTTTTACATTTAAATTGAAGAATTTTTGCCTAAAGAATGAAAGAAAATTTGCCAATACACATTACAGAATGTTATTTAGTTCTTAAAAATATCTATACAAATGAAAGTACATTTCACAGAAATTGCTCATACTATAAACAACTGAAATTGTTGGTAATCACCAATTTTAGAGTTTTATCATAGCAAATTAACTCTTTCACTATGGTTTCAGTCTGAGGGACCAATACCATAACCATTTTGTGCTTGTTAGTTTCATGCTAAAACTTTTAATACAGTAAGAGTACCTTCATGAAATTTTGCAGATTAGCAATAAATGTTACAAAGTTTATGTGAGTAAAATATTATTATTTTTAATTACATTTTAAGATTTTATAAGTAATGTTTTTTATGCAATTTCCCTTTCTGAATCTTGACTATCCAACAAGAAGTAATTTTGACTTTAAGATTAACAATACTTCTATGCATTGAACATTTTCAAATTTTATATGTGAACCTTTTATAACCTTCAGATAATTATCACACTTTCGTGTAAAAAGATACATTTTATATTTTATATATTTTCACTTTTTTTTATCTCTGTATTGGTTTGGTCAATATGACTGACATTGTAACCACCATAAAAAAGATATAAATTAGGTTTTTTTTTGTTCTACAATAAAAATAAATTATAACATAAATGCTTAATCTAAATAGTTTAAATCTTATAAGATTATACATTTATATATATATATTTATTATTTTTATTTTATTGACCTTTCAGCCATGTGTGACTAACATTATAGAAGTTAAAATGATGAGGCACATGTGCACTCACAGTACTGTATCGAAGAGTATTTCACTGGCTCTATTTTAGTGGAGTAGTATTTTGTAAAATATGGTCACATTCTGGTTATAATATATTAAATATGTTTGTACATAATTACTATTTACAAATAAGTTCTTAAATTCAGTTTTTTTTGTTTTTAAACATAATAACTGAAATAAAGAAGTGTAGAAAACAATTATCTGTTGTTGCTATGAACTTTGTATGTATTTGCTTCTTGTTGTAAGTTGCTAAACCTTATTGAATTTTGTATGTGGGGGATGTAAAACTATATTACTTTTTTAGGTTTATATATATATATATTCTGAAATAACAAAAAAAATCAGTTACTATACCAACATCACATAATTCCACTACAATTTATCAAACCTAGTAACTAAGCTGTATTTGACTTTGAAAAAAACTTTGATTTTTTTACTTCACCTTACCTTTCTACTTGGAATCTAGCACAAAAAAGTTTCCATTGGAAATGCTTCGCGGAGGCTGATAAAAAAAAACAACAACAAACCATTGGGGTCATTCTGAGTTTATTGGTTATACACACATCATTGGGCATAATACATAAGCATGTATTTCCAAAAATTAAAGATATGGGTAGGACCAATAAATATAGACAGAAGTTTCTTATATTATATTATAGCTTTTCAATATTGATAGTTTGAGTATCTAATTCAAAAGAAACTATAGACTTTGTATATGGTCATTAATATTTAGGAATTTTTTTTAATATTTACTCTTACAAAGTTCACTAACATATAGCATTAAAATTTCTATTATCTACAGTTTGATGCCAAACTCACTACTATACATTCATAAAGTAACAGTTCAATAATATTTTCAATGAGTCAACAAATTCATTGGATCTAACCATAGGACGACATATCACAGTAAAGTTAAAAAAATAAAAATGAATTAAAGAAGTCATTTTTAAATATTGTGCTTGTGAGGTATGCAGTATTACACCAAACTAATCTGAAATACACTAATGTTCAGCATCATTCACTGATCACAAACCCCTCTTCCTCAAAAAAAAAACTACACTTAAGCAATGTATTTTGTCAACTTAATACCATGTTATAAGGTTTAAGTAGGCCTGTACACTGCAGTAATCTCACATTACAAAAGCATGGCCTGATGTACTGTTCTCAGATAAACAGTACCATAAGGTGTTAAGTTTTACCCAAATTACACAGCATATTGCATTTATTATTCAATCGTAATATAAATAGGTGTATAAATAATGTACAAGAAATATCATGCACGTATTTTATCTTTATTTCAAGTTAAAACAATTAATACATACCATTTAATATTTCAGTAATGCTCTGTGCTGGTGAACAACTGTTTTGACTCGAAGTAATCCTAAGAGCATCAAAACATTAAATAAAAGCATTAATATATCTTCAACTATTTAACAGAAGATATTTTCCTTAAAATTTAAACTATATTTGTATATTCATTCTTCTTCTTACTGATGTTCTGACAAATTGTGTTCAATTCTTGTAAAGTGTAAGCCTCAGAACCTGTCTACATAATTCTATAGAATCTTTAAGCAGATGAAATAAAAAAAATCACATTTATTTATTGACTGGAAAGTATTAAATATAAGTTAAAATGTATATACTATTATACATTTTCTTTCTATTTACCTCAGCATAAAAAAGGCATTAGTGAGAAACAAAATCAATATATTCCTTGAATTAAAATATCGAATGAAACAAAATAGCATCAAACTTCACAAAGTTAATGTGCATTAATCCGTGTACATACAACTGAACAACTTACCTGACATTAAGAGTGCTATGGTCCTCAAACCACATGCAATCCCACTGAATTAAGATTTACTACAATATTAGAAGTTTTACTATTTTTTCCTAATCATAATCCATTATAATATACATTCAATATGAGCACAATTAAAGTTATAAGTTTATTTTAAAGGACTAAATTTTTATATTTGTAACATTGTTGTAAGTTTCTTGCTTGAATATCCTTTCTTCACTTAAGCCAGTTAAATATCAAATTAATGCAAGGCAATGAAACAGATCCCATGTGAGTTTTTCACAGTTGAAGTTGCATAATGTATTTGTAAAAATACAAACATCTGATGGTAATCTGCTGAAGTTGAACTGTTTGCAATGTTCAAAGCCTATAAACATTCCTGGTCGAATAACTGTAGTTTCCTGATTAATAAGCATCAATCACAGCTTTAGCTTCTGAGGTTTGTAGTATACCAACTGTGTTGGTTACCTTTTACAAGAGTTAAACGGGTTTCTACAATTTTATATTTAAATTACAATAATTTATGTATATACATATATTGTTGATTCTATATATATACATATATTGTTAATTTTCACATATATTGTGAAAATATAGATACATACATTGAAATGTTCTAAAGCTTACACACTAAAACAAATGTTTCTTTTTACACAGAACAATAATTATTTTTGCAACAATTAAACTTTTTTAAAAGAATAACAAATATGGCACCAGCACCACAATTGCTGGCATCAGCAGCTAATATAAAAGGTTTATCAAAGTCAAGTTCCATCAATGCAGAGTAAGCACACGATAAAGATTTGACCTTTTCCAAAGAAGATTGGCATGTTTCAAACCACTTGAATTTTTATTTTTCTTCAATAGGTTGGTTAATGGGAAAGCACATGCCAGCAACATTTTTACAAAACTTTCTGTAATAACCAGCCATTCTCAAAAGTCTCATCAAATTTTTCTTGTTGGTGGAAGTTGGATAATTCACAATACAATCAACTTTAGCTTAAACTGGAGAAACTTGGCTGTGGCATACCATATGATTTAAGGAAACAGCTCTGGCCTTACAAAAGACACTTTTTGCCAAACTTACATAGAGATTGGCTTTCTTAAGCCTCTCAAAAACTGTGTGTAATAGACATAAATATTCTTCCCTGGTGTTACTGTAAATGGCTGTATCATCAACACAAATTCTAACATATGAAAGCATGTTGAGATACTTATTCTCTGAAAAGTTGCATGAGCATATTTCCTCCCAAATGACATTACACTGTACTGGTATAACTCTATGTAACACAAATTTTGTTCCTGGGTAGCATGTGTTATTTCTTAATTGCTTAGGCTGTAAAAGTATAGAAAATGGCCATTATTCCCTTCAAACTTTGCTATTGTGACCTTGATAATGAAATTTAGAAATTAACCTATTTTCTATGTAAAAAAGGGCAAATTTGCACATTTTCATTTACATGAGGTTTGAATAAAACAACATAATGAATCAAGATTTACATGTATTTATACTTAAGTTATACAAAAATGTTTAGAAGCGAGTAATTTTCAAGATTTGCAACTGTAATGTAAATCAATTTCATGCATCAGCCCCCAAATATAATCTCTCATCACGTCTTCGTTATACGATCCTTGGTAGCATTCATAGTCCAGTATTTCTTGGTGGAAGCACTCACCTTGCTCCTATGACTATGATCTCATGTTCTCCTTGAATTTATCAAGATGAGCACCAAGGATATGGACTTTCAGGGACATCCTGCAGCTCATTTTGCCATAGTTCTTCACCAGAGCATCAACCAGTTCCATATAATTTTCAGCCTTGTGATTGCCCACGAATTCCCAAACCACTGCAACAAAACTGCCCCAAGCTTTTTTTTCCTTCCTACTGAGTTTCTTGGGGAATTCTGTGCACTCCAGGATCTTCTTTATTTGTTGTCCAGCAAAGACACTAGCTTTGACTTTTGCCTCAGACAGCTTAGGGAAGAAGTCTCGAAGATACTTGAAGGCTGCAAACTCCTTATAAAAAGCTGTAACAAATTGTTTCATAAGACCCACTTTTATGTACAATGGTGGAAACAACAACTTCTGGAGGTCCACTAGTGGCTCACACTTGACATTGTGCCTCCCCACAAAGAACTCTGTCTGTTGTGGCCAGTGCTTCCTGTTGTAGTGTGCTGCAATGTTCCTGCTGTCCCAAAGGCAAAGGTAATAGTGAAACTTGATAAAGCCTCCTTGGAGACCCATCAGGAATGCCACCATTTTGAAATCTCCAATAACCTCCCAGCCATACTCATCATACTTCAAGGCTTCTACCAAGGTCTTGATGGTGTTGTCTTCCTCTTTATGGTGCACCGAATGAGCCAGGGGAAGAGACAGATACTTATTCCCGTTATCAAGCAGCACAGCTTTGAGGCTTCTGGATAAGCTATCAATGAAGAGGTGCTACTTGTTCAGGTTACAGGCAATTCCGATTGCTTCACACAGACCAGATACATTGTGGCAGAAACAGCACCCATTTTGACGAGTGAAGAAGCTTGAAAAATGTCAGTGATGCTTCCTCTGACTTGTGACTTACACACTTTCATCTAACAAACCCCATTCCTTTAGCCTACATGTCAAAAGCTCAGCATTTGACTGTGTTAGACCAAGATCTCAGATCAAGTTATTTAGGTCTCTTTGGTTGGGGTAGTATGGGTTTTTCTCACTAGTTGCACCTCTGAAATTGTAATCTGAATCTTTAACATCTACTTCCTCTTCTGATTTGCTGCTTTCTCTTTGGCAAAGTGCATACAGGGAGCCCAGGGCAGTGTGGCACTGGGGAGATGGATGATGGAAGGTCAGGATACATGACAGCAGATGTATTCTTGCCAGCCTAACATTTGGAAGGATCCACCACACAAAAGTAGCAATATTCTAGAAAATTCTTGTAGGTTCTACAACATTCTAGTGTTCATGAAAATTCTCTATCAGCTACTCAGCATTGAGTCTACCTGGAATGTTCTGGAAAATTAATAAATTTGAAAATTTCATAAAGTTTGAAAAGAAAAATAGGCTTTTCCATTTACTTTACGCATAAGCAATTGGGAGATAATACTTTCTGCCCAGGAACAAGAAAAAGTAAAAATTTTCTTGCACAGTGTAATCCAAAAAGAATAACAAAAGCAGAGATATATTTTGCCCTGTCAGTCAGAGGAATGGCCTAGTATCCCTTTAATGGGTTATGCTTTGATACATCTGGCTTTTGCAATTTTATCAACACAATCATCCATTCTTGGAATGGAATAGGAATCTGTTTTTATCAAAGTATTTATTTTGTGAGAGTCTATATAGAATATAACCAAACCATCAGATTTATGAACCAGTACACAAGATGAAAACAAGTCACTTTTAATGGGCTCTATAATCCCATAATATATTTCTTTATGCATTTTATTCGCATTAATTGTATTCACACATACCTACATCATGAACAGTATTGTTAATTTGATTGAGAATGTCTAGAAAAAATATACATTCATGTTCAATCAATAAACTAGCAAGTTTATTTTTCTCTTCATGAGACAAGTGATCACACTTTTCATCTAGATTGGCAAGGATTTCAGAAGTACTCAGTTTGATGTTGCATTCATCTTCGATATTTTCAAATTTACAGGTGTTCAAGTCAAAGGGATTGTTTTCAGTATTGGAAAACATTTAACGGTTAAAAAATTTTGGAATGCATGTCGGATGTGACAAGGCTTCAACATGTTAATATAACACATCTGGGTAACTTTTCAATGACCAGATATTTTTTCAATGTAGTCCATATGACTAACTTTCTGAACAATTTCATAGGGACCACAATACCTAGCTTTATGTGGATGGTAACAATACTAAGACCATGTCACCAGGATGAAACTTATGCTCTTCAGCCTTGGGGTTATATACGATTTTTCTTCTTGCTTGGGACTACTTAAAATTTTCTTGAGCCAATTCACAAGCACCTGAGTCAGGACCAAAACCAGGAAATGTAATCCAGTAAGAAATTTCTTTTGGGTCATCTTCTAACCAATGTTCTTTCAGCAACTTTAAAAGACTGCACACTGAATGGTCAAACACCAACTCAAATGAACTGCACCCTAACAACAACTGAACTGACTCACAAACAGCAAATAATAATAATATATTAACTACTTTGTCCAAACCTTCTCATTACTGAAACAGTACGTCTGTATCATATTTTTTAAAGTAGAATGGAATTTCTCAAGCACACAATGTGATTCATGATGGTATGCAGAAGATATGATCTGTTTAGCACTGAGCTGATAAAAAACTTGTTGAAACAACCTCGACATAAAATTTGATCCCTCATCATACAAAGGTTCTTTGAGCAAAAAGACAGGAATTTCCCAATACACATTTAACAGTATAAGTTACCTGCATACCTAAATATATATTTAACTGAAACAAATACAGTAATACCTCACACAGTGTGGTTAATGTATTGGAAAAAAACTTCCACATTCACTGAATCAGAGCTGAACGAGGAATAGTTTCAACAGAAAAAATAATGATACGTGAATATCATAAAGAATTTCTCCATAGTAGAAATAATTAAGCCTGATTAGTTAGAATAAAAATAATAAGCACAAATAGTTATGAGGTAAAATAAAAACAAAATTAATCAATAAACTTTATTTTGAAATATTAAAACAATGAAAATTTTATTTTGAAAAAATGAAAACTAAAAATTTACTGATTAAAGAAAAATCTATCTTATCTAAGTTGCACTATTTTCTTTTTCTTCTTTTCATCATGGAGTTCTTGGTAACATCAAATGGCATTTTCTAATGCTAGTTGGGCATTAATGCTGAGCTCTATGTCTGGATCATGATTCATAATTAATTCTGAAGCAGTTTCCATTGCCCCAAACCTTTTGTCAAGTTCCTACAAAAGAAATTCTTTTGCTTGCTCTTCACTAGCACCTTTGTTACACTCTCAACTTTCTTCTTATTCCTCATATGCCTGATCTTGGTCTAAATTGAGAAGTGTATCATTGTCAAGAGCTTGTGAATGAGCATCAATGCACTCATAAACATTAGTCTGTTCCAAAGACTCAAATCCAAGATTGTGTCCAATTTTAACAACATCTTCAGAAACAGTTCTAATTTTGGACTCAAAGACACAGGAATCGCTTGCGCAATGAGGCAAAATGTGCTTCCACACTACTCTTGTATTACTCTCTCTAACTTCGAGTCACACTTCGTTAATGTTTTCAACAGCATTTCTGATGTTGTAATTTTTCCAGAATTTAGTCAGAGATAGTGCAGCTTCTCTAGTTGTAGCCTTTATTGCTTAAGAAAAAGTTTGTCTCAAATAATAAGTTTTATATGTCACAATGGCACCTTGATCCATTGGTTGCAGTAGAGATATTGTATTTGGTGGATGAAAATGAATTTTGAGTTTCATTAAAGTCATAAAGTCCCATTGGATGGCCTGGTGCATTAGCTAATAACAACATTTAAATTCCAAGTTTTTTTGTTTGCAATAAAATTCAACTGTAGGACAAAAATAACTTTTTAACCAGTCTTCAAACAAAGTTTTTGTGACCCATGCTTTTCTATTTGATCACCAAACAATCAGGAGAGTCTTCTTTGTACAGTTGCTAGTGCTCAGAGGGTTCCCATGTGATAAGTAAGCATGGGTTTTAATTTAAAATCACCAGATGCATTTCCACCCAACAAAAATGTCATATGATCTTTTGAAGCCTTGTAACCTGGCTGAGTTTTTTCATTTTCTGATAGAAAAGTTCTAGAAGGCAATTTTTTCCAAAATAAACCCATTTCATCAACATTAAAAATTTAGTTATCTTTGTACCCATTTTTTTCAATAATTTCTATAAATTCATTAGGAAACTTTTTAAATGTAAATATTATGAATCCCCGCTCATTTTTGAAAATGAAAGAATAAATTATGGCTTGCCAAAAATGTTTCATCAGTTGCTCCTTCTTCATCATTTTCTGCCATTATGTTTTCTTTAAGAGCATTGAAAAGACTCATAGCTTTTATTTGAATTTCCCTTTGACTTGGAGGAATTCACTTCTTACTGCAATCTTCTATCCATACTGATAGCAGATGTTCCATATTTACCATTAGAGAACTCCTTTTCTTTACAATTGTTTTTGAGACAACAGAGTTGGCAGCCATTCCATATTCTTTGTACTGATTATTTTCTTTTACATTTCTTCTTACAGATTATTCATTTATTCCTTTGTCTCGTGCAAGTTTGACAAATGAAGTACCTTCTTCATGGCATTTAATGATTTCAAGTTTCTGTTCTAATGCCAGCCATTTATGTTTCTTTGAATCAGTTTCATCACAATTTCTTTTTTCAGTTATGATAAAGGGATCTCTGTAAAAAAATTGCAAAAAAGGATACACTCATGCTTAAGAAAAAGCTGACCTTAGACTGCTGCTGGAAGCAAGTGATGCTCAGATTTATACTGTGCAGTACATAAATGTGCATGCACATTGTATAGGCTTACAGAAAGATCTAGAATAAGCGAGTGATGCAAATTCATGGAGATCATTCTAGAAAATTGTAGAAAAATGTCAGCCATAATAAAAAGATCCAAAGGACTTGTATGTATATAAATATAGCTGCATTATAGTGAATCATTCAGTACTAATTAAATTATCAGTTGCAAATTATAAACTGCACTATAGTGAATCCCATACTGATTGAACCCCCACTGTGTGAGGTATTGCTGTACTGATATTAAAATAAATGTATATAATAGTAAATCCATCACAATATAAACTTATAAAATATGTAAATCCATTGTTTTTATTCAAGTCAAAATAAAACATACTAGACACAACAAATGCAGACATACAAATAACTACATAGATAATTTCACAAGATATAAAAGTACACATCCTAAGACCAAATGAATATAATATTTGGTCTCAATGAGGATTCAACTGTAATAACTACTTTGTAAGTTATGTGCACAGTTGATAATGAATTATCTAATCACATGAGTAAAAAACATCACACCACATAACTTTTGGTACATTCAAGATAGATTCAAGAGAGCAACAAAAAAGAAATGATTATTGTATTGTCATACTGTTATTGATATTTTGTGTGCCAAGTGAAATGTAATTGATATTTAAGTTACTTCTTCAGCAATAGGTAGAAATTAAACATTCACAAGAAAAATGTTACAAACTACTGTGAAGAATTCAGCAAGCATTTATTCTAACTTCAGATGCAGAATGTCTGTTAGCACATAATCATTAAATATCATATCATTGTACGCTTGTTACATTATACACAGCTTTATTAATACTCACAACTTTTCTACTTATATTTTGTAGAAAGATTTTGGCTATGCCTGAACTACAGTGTATGATGCAACTCAACAGTGCCATGATATTAACTGTATAAGGTATTTGCTGTTGATTGGGTTGTGAAGTGTTATGTTAATAACTGTAAACATGGCAACAATGTATATTGAGCTACACTATTTAAATATTTAATTCTAAAGTTTAGAAAAAAGTTGTGAGTATAAGCACTTAATTCAACCCTCTTATTGATTTTCCATTTTTACTGATTAGTTATTCTACTGTGTATGGATTTTGTCTGATAGATGAGACATCCCCAAAGCATTTGGGTGCTATCACCACAGATAATTTCTGTTATGACTTTAAGACTATAACTTGAAATTACAATTGGCTCTAAAATACGTTTAAGGCTTATATTTTACATATATATTCTTGATATAACTTAAGTTCTTTCAAGTAGTATACATTCCTAAAAGGGAGGAAATATATCATCTCTTTCAAATGGTTTTTACTTGCTATACAAAGTTACAGTTTCTGCTAGTATACCGTCTATGACTTATGGCACACAATAATTTTGCTGTTCCTGATACAATTTAAAAATACAAGTAATAAGCTTTAAAAAGATTATTTCACCTTCTTTCTGCAGCTGAAGCTAGAAGATTGCGTTGAAGTTTTTTTTCTCTAGACTCTTCTTGACTCATTTCTTCTTCAAAAATTGCACAATAGTCGTTTTCACTTTTACCTTAAACACAGAAAAAAATTACTTGGCATTACATATAATTCAAACAAAAATTTCAACTTCTAACTGATAATAATAATAATAATAAAAAAGGCTGAAAAGAACTGTGCTAATATCTTCTTCCAAACCATATCAGTTTTAACTGAAGACAATACAAGACAAAATTATACATAAATTTGAATCATCAGAATGTATTTACTTCTAAATGTACAGTAGCAAGGAAAGAAGAAAATATCACAGCACAACAGAATCTATATAATAGTTGTTCTTTAAAAGTTTAACTACTTATGTTGAAAGTTATGAATAGCATGAAATTACTTTTTCTTACCAAACTAAACTGAACAGCTCTTAAATGAACATGAAGTCAAGAACAAAGATTGTAGATATACATTTGCTACACTAATGTCTTTACTGTGATTTTACTTGCAAAACTTCAAAGTTTGCCTTTGCCATTAGCTACATTATAATGTTGGAACAATTCCTGATGATTATGAAAATATTAAAAACTTATTTTAACATATTGAAAAATTGTTACTGATAAAAATTTTATTGTCAATTACCCCATTTTTACACCATTATGTTGAAATGAATGGCAATATTCAGCTGGTCATTCAACAGCAAGTTCTATAACAGAATATAAAAAAAAATAAATATAAACTCATATTCCTTAGACATATTCTAAATTGCAAATTTCTACATCAATTTCAACACCCCCTTTACCCTAATAATGAATATAAGCACCTCATCTTGATAACATAATGACTTTTTCAAAACATAAAATGGCTTTTAGTAGGTAGGTAGGATGGGAGAGTGTCAATGGAGGTAAAAGAACTCTTTATAAAAAAAAAATCTCTACCCAATAAACCCCAACAGTAGACTAACCAGGAAACCAAAGAAAGAGGGTAAGATAATCTGATTAAGATAGACATATGCAAAATCCCCAACTCACCCTCACATTGATGATGGGAATATTGAATGATAAGTTTCAGACAAAAGTTGGATTGAAAAAAATATCTCTAAACAGTCACAAGAAAATTACAATCCAAGAAAACTATGATCTGTTTAAAGTGATTAAAGTGATTTCAATGTAGACTCCCACAGGTCCAAAAGTGGGGTTCATCCATTGAGAATATAAATAGGCCTTCTCCTGGCAGTGATAAGCCAAAGTATGCTTATCCAATAAACATGAGGTCACAAGGCATAACCACACCATCACATAATTGACTGGCAAATCTCCCAGCATGAACAGCAATATCAGGAGGAAGATGAAAAACCAAGTAGCTCTTTCCACTAACAAGGAAGGAGTAGAGTCAAATGCAATACAAAAAACCCTCAAAATATCAAAAACCTGAGAATTCACTGAAGTAAAGGGACTGGAAGTGGCTAATGAAAATGATTCTCTGTTGAGGCTGACCTAGTAAAAGAATGAGCAGGAAAGAGCAAGTTTAAATTCTCACCAGTCATTCCCAGGTCATTTATGAAAGCTGCCTCTGAACCCCCTAAAGAAACCTTCAATCCGCATATATGTCTCCATCTCAGAACAAATCATATTATGGATGGATCTGACTGAAAATAGCCTCCTCTGGTTGTTGACAAACCCCAGATAGTAAACATGGAAGAGAAGAGGTCGAGTTGACCTCTGTAGAAGAAACATTAACTAAGGAATTCTTGCTGTAAGTTTTTATTTTCACAAAGAAAGAAAGAGGTAACTGACTGATAGCTGACCATATGTTTGAAGGCAGTTGTGTAATTGAGTGTAGGAATGTAGAGGGCGTGCTTCATTCCTACACTAAATTACACAACTGCCTTCAAACATGTAGTAAGTTTTTATTTTGTTGTTGTGACTAAATAATGCATAAATATAAATGAAAAGGCAAATGTAGGAACACCTAACTTGTTCAAAATCACAACATAAATAATATATGATCACAAGGCTCCTGGTGAGAGAAATTCAAGCCAAATACTTTGTCAATACAAAGTAATTGCATTATCTGGATGAAATGCTCATATACAATATCTGGATAGAGGGGGCATTGAAGATGGGGGAGAAATCTGCAAATTAGAATTTGCCTAAGGCATTCAAGTGGGGTATAAAAGAATATAGCAAGGATTTTCAATGCTTAGAAAAGCAAAGAGTGGAAATCCTGGAGATCGAGTAGTAGTTATAATTTCAGTGAATGGTAAGTATGTTTAGGAATTCATATTGGTCCTGATCCAACAAAACAAAATCTCTTTCAGAAACTAATTTTACCATCATCTTTTGCCCATTGGACAAATAGTGTTTTCCTACCTCACTCATTCTACTGTTGAATAAACACTATAAATAGATTTCTGTGAAACCTCACAAGTTTTCTAAAATTCTGGACTTCACACATTAGTGCATACAATTAATATTTACAAATATATACCTCTATACCTCAAGCCAAAATTATATACACAAATATATATTTTACTTTAATTCCCAAGCCCTGATTCATACGTAGAGTAACAATCATATTTAAATTAATGCAACATTATTACTTACTTTTGCCTACAGTAGAACATTAAACTTTGATTGACAGCTATAAGAATATAAAACTACAAAAAGCTTTAAGTTTTGTTATATATATAAAACAAAAATATTATGTACAATAAAGGACCATTTTATACCTTGAGGTTGTCCTTTACACACACACACTTTAAAAAATGTAAAAATTTACTCCACCTTTTATTTTTCAGAAAATAAGTGATTCCATATTTAAGCTCTTGTAAAAAGCACACCTGTACTACTTACTACTAATAACTCATTCAATAAGCTGACCACACTGTTATAAAATAAACTATCACAACTGGAGCCCAGCTTACATTTCTCAAGTCTGAAATTTTTATTTTACTTCATTAACTACAGAAGAACTGATCTCACAGATATTCTTGTAAACTTCAACAAGATGATTTTTACCCTTCTTTTCTCAAGATAAAAATATACTAAGAGATCTTAGCCTACTTTTATAAGATTACTCTTCTTTCCCAAGAGTAATTTTAGTTACCCTTCTTTGGATTCATTACAATCATTTAAACATCCTTTCTTAGATAATAAGAAAAAAACTGCTTATATTTCCAAGCAAGACCTAACTTGAGATGAGAACATATCGATCTTGAATTAAAAGCAATTTCTTTAACTTTCCTAAATCAACTTTACATTACCTTTTACTCATTATTCCAGTTCATTAATGTAACTTATGTCTCATAGCTCAAAATTGGCTTTATGAATCATTATTAAAGAGATAAACCACAACAACAGTCCAATAAAAACTTTAATATTATGCTTTATGTCCAATACACATTGTAAATTAGGAAGCAGTACTATGCATTAATTAATCCCTTTGAAATGCAATCAACAGAGGTAAATTTTAAAATAAAACTGTGCAAATCTAATAGAAAAATTAGTCCTACATTTAATTTCATCACAAATGGTTCTAACAATGAATATGTGTTAAAAATTCACAATGTTTGGGTTATCATTAATTCAACATTCAGAAAAAGTGATGCAAGTATTACTCATGCCAATATGTAACAACCACATTGTTGGTTATTTCATGTACAGATACATCAAATAACCAGATGTGCCTGGCCTCTTGTCAGCTAAGGCACACTATGGGAACTAACTTAACTGATTAAATACATGAAACTTTGAGCTGCACATGTTTAGCCAGGCTTCCTGTGCAAACACGTTTAGTTAACTGATAACAGCTTTTCATGCATTTTGATATAATCAGCTTAATTTATAATGTTAATAAAATATAACAGTTTAATGCTTAGTCTAACTTCATAACAACCTGTGGAAAAAAATGGAGTAATTTGTTTTCCATGACTGTCCCTGTAAACCCACTTTGAAAAAATTAAAAACTTATTAATACTATGTTTGAAAAGAAATAATCAATTCCCCTACTACTGATTGAAGACATGCCATAATACTTAAATGTCCTTAATACAGCTAAATATACACAAGAGTTTAATGTCATCCGCAAACTTAATTTATCAGCTATTTCCCTATTAGTAGCTTCAATGTAAATAAGAAAAAGCAAAAAAAAGACCCAAGCACTGACCCCTTAGATAAAAGTCTAGTATGATTGGACTCCACTGATAACTTTACGTTTTCTCCCATTGAAGTACCCTACAGTTCAATTAACTAGTCTTTCTTACCAAAGTGATGCTTTTAGTAAATCTTTTCAACAACACCTCATCAAAAGTTTTCTGAAAAGCTAAGTATACTAAATCCTTACCCTTTCCTTCATCCAGGTATCAAGCAATTTCTTTAAAAACATATAACCAACATAAAACAAAGGATCAATTAGACACTCTAGCGAGTGGGTTGCCACCTGTATTGTGCACTTCATATGCATTATAATGGATTTACTAAAATTAAATGTATTTTACCAAATATATCTGCAAGTTGCTAACTGTTCTACATCAAAATAATTCATACACCATACAGCTCGACATACCCAAGAGTTGAAAGCTATCATTAAATTTTCCCAAATTATTAATTTTTTCCCCGTAAATGTCATTCATGTAAACAAGAAAAAACAACAGCCTAAGCACTGACCTCTCAAGCACTTCACTAGCAACAACCCCATCTAACTGAACTCCACTGGTAACATTTCTTCCTCTCTCCAACAACCTTATAAAAGAATTTTTCCAAACCTCCACCAATATGACTTTCTAGTTAATCTTTTCTTAAAAATGAAAACAAATGCAGTTAACACCCTTTGCATCATCCATATAAAATGTAAATTCTTCAAAAAATATTTTAATAAGGCAATTTAGGTTTCTCTGACAAATCCTTTCATTAAATGTTTTGACATAGCTTCCTTTATCACACTTTCTACAATTTTTTCTCAAATATAAAAGTAAGAATAGTTGCTCTATAATTTCCAAGGAAACTTTTTATTACATCTTTTAAATCAGGAATACTATTACAACTTTCCAATACACAGGCACCCACTTACTATCTATTTACATATTAAATATATGAGAGACAGACTCACATATCATATTTGTAACCTCCTTTAAAATCCTAAGGAAAACCTTATCTGATGGTGCCTTATCTATTTTTAATATATCAACTTTCTATTTACCACCAAGAAATTATAATCTACATAATTCATGTTAATTTCAATATTTCTCACTCTATGCTCATGTATCAATTATATTAACTAATATAATCAATTACCTATATGTAGTGGTTACATCACTTACTGCCAAGTATATTAATCAATTAACCCTTGACGATGAGAAACCCACTTTAAATAAAAATGCATCTCAGAACGGCTGGTATGGGTATTAACACTTTTATTGATAAGCAGAGAAAAGAAGTCCTACTTATACAGCAACTAAAACCAAAATTAAACAAATATAAAGGAACACCTTTATACCTATACTAATTAATAACCTAATATCCAACTGTAATGCCTCCTGTAACTGTTTATACTCTCATCCCTAAAACCTGTGTCCAGCAATGGTCAGTTGCAAACTCTCTTTGTTAACCTGAAGATGACCTCGGAAGATCAAAACGTTGTTCTCTGCTTATTAATAAAAGTGTTAATACCCATACCAACCATTCTGAGATACATAATCAATTAATCGAAGTTAGTATTTTTAATTATTATTGTTTATTTATCATTCTATTAAACAACTAATTGATTATTTCAATAAATGATTAATCAAAATTACAATTGATTACTATGAAGATAATTAAATTTATGGTTCCTAATTTTTACTATTTCCAATTATTCAAACTATTCAAGCAATTGAAATATTTTTATTAAGTTTCTTTGTTGTTAAACACAAAGCTAAATAGCAGTCAATCTGTGCTTTGTTCAATTTTAACCTAAGAATTTGTTGTTTTTCTTTCTTCTTCAAGTTTGTTCAGGTTGATCATATGCAAAAGGGATTGTGATTCATGGGTCTCCAGTTTGATTCCCATGTTACCAAATTTATTCATTTTGTCCTTGATATTACAAACTACTACAGCCATGAACTTCTGTCACTAATTTTGAACTGCTGACTACAAACAAAGCAACTGGTTGACAGCACTCACATCTAACTTTCTTTTTATTTACGACAGTAAATTGGGGCTGTTGATTAATCAATTAGCAAACTCATATAACTGCCCAGCTCTAACATTTCTTAGGAATATTCATTATATCTTTCTTTGAAAGAATTGAAAATATTTAAAAACTCAATCATCCCATAGGCTTCCAGGAAAAAAAAAAACTTTTCCTAACTATTCCTTAAATGCCCAATTCATTTTGCTTACCTTTAACATAATTTTAAAATAGTCCTCACTACTTTGAATTCTCTACCTTTTAAAATCAAATCACTAGCTTTTCATAGTACTTTGAATCTTTCATCCTATCTGTACTTCTTAAACTTTCTTTTTCTTTTGCTATCCTATGTAATGTGGTTTGTGGAGTGCTATACTAATAAATTAATCAAATGTTATTACTTATTGGGGCTGGTGAGTAAACCTTTTGTTAAAACTGAAAACATTTAAAAGTTCAAACACCTTGTTGTTATATAATAATTCATTAATGACATCTTCTCTCACAGAACCATTTTTTTTAAAATTAGAAACTGAGATATTTCATTTTTCTCGCATGTAGCAAAAATATCATACCTAATTGAGCAATTATTACTTTTTCTCAAATACTTCCCAATTTAAAATCTTACAACTACATCCTCATTAGTGGTAATAATATATTTAAAATGGCATTCCTCATTAGTTACTTCTTTAATCCCAATATATGATGAAGAGAACCATCTGGAAGCCCTTCAAGAAATTACTTTTTCTCACTATTTGACTTTATACAGTCCTAATCAATCTTTCTAAAATTAAAATCTTCCATAATTATTGAATCATTATTCTCAGTAATAAATTACCTCAATCTCATTTAGAGTTAACTAAATAGTTAACTGATAACTGATAACCCCATTAATTAATTAAGTTTGATTTATTGGTTGATTAATACATGCTCCTTGCACCCCCACCCCACAAAAAAAAAGATTTTTCCACAATTCTTTTAAAGATAATTTGGACATTTCCTATTTGGCATATGAATCATTCATTAATTTTGATAAAATACCATCATGTAGTCACTGTGATTGATTTTAAAATACACAGGACTTCTATATTTTCTTCTGTAAATTAATTAAATTGATAATTAACCCCATAGCTGGTGTTTTTTTTCATTAAAAATGACAATACAGTAATAAATTGGGTGCATTCCACAGGCTACTGTTCAAAAGAAATTAAAGTGTACCATATGCTGTGTTCCACAATTGCTCGTCAGTTTATAATTGCACCATATATAAGCACATTCTACAGTTAAGAGGTTAAATAATGAAAGTTAGCATTTTTCTACAATGAAAATATATTTCCAATAGATATTTATCTTGTCCCACATAATAGCTTTTCTCCTTCAGAGCTACCCTCTATATGTTCAAATTTTTTGCTCAGTTCTAGCCTTTATACACCCATTTCTTCCATGTGTTTGTTATACTGCTGTGTTGTAGATGGCAAATAATCATGTGACAACCTTCACTAACAGGAGTGTCATACACTCTCCTATCACAACTGGATACTCTTTACTGTAGAACCCAATCTTCACTTCAAGATTAGGCAAAAGTAAAAAAAAATGCATCAAAATTAGGAAGGTAGGGTGTGAAGTGGTAAATATCTATTTGGATTATATTTTCAGTGTAGGAAAATGTTAACTTCTGATATGATACCTTACCTTCTGTTATATAATTCCTAGAATCCAACATTGAAATAGTGGAGAGACTAGTGTAAAATTTACCTCTATGGATATCCCTTTGGAAAGCATCTGAAGAACACCCATGGAGTGTGACATCTCTTGGTATAGAAACACACCTGTGAGAAACAGCACCACATCTGAATTAGGTATACTCTTCTCCTGTTGTAAAAGTGTGTCGTTAATTCAGGTGGATAAGAAGTACATCAATATTCAAATGTTGTAAAGTGGCTAGGCCACACTAGACTATGACCAATGGTTCAACTCCAATCATAAACCAGGCATCATCAGGTATTTATCTAGTACATGTTAGGAGGAGGGTCCCTACAGTTTTATCAAGACAAGAAAGCGGTATGGAAAACAGGTTCTGTTTCATTATCCTTGTCAGGGCACACGTGTGTAGGCTTAGTACACAACTAATACCAATCCACTTAGGAACCAAACATCTGAGCAATGGCAAGAAGGAGGAATGCAATGTGGTGGTTCACACAAACCCTAAACTTGGCAGCCTTGAGAATTTATCATCCAATCTGCAGTGAGGTGAGGACTCCCTACCAACAACATGTGTGAAAACATATTGGCTGGTCAAGTTCTACTCCAACATTAGACCACCCAGGAACTAACATCTAGATAGTAGTAGGATGAAGGGTCCCAGCTGGAGGGGTGAACTGAAGCTGGTAAATCATTTCCATTCTAGTATTTTAATTCCAATCCACAGGAGAATAAGGGTTCACACCATTTACACCAACAGAACATCCCCACCCTACTCTCAAGTAATGGGATTGTAAAACATGAGATGATGCCTCCATGGTCCACCATTCCAGTGGCTAGGAGCTGGTAAGTGGTGAGGGCTATCATACTTTACCTGAAAAAGGTGAGAGATAACACAGTGGAGAGTCCAGAGGAATGCACTGCTGAAGAAGGTGCAATGGGTGACAATGAAACCATATTTTTAAAGGCTGGTCATTATTTTTCCAACTAGGACAGGAAGGATGGATAGCAATCCTTATGTTGCTTTTCTTATAACCCATGAGTTGATATAGCCTGGAACAAGCATATATATATTCTTTCCATATATATAATGATAAAATATATGGAAAGAATGAGCCCACTAGCAGTCCTGTGGAACACCCCATCAACAGAAAGGCATAAAATGCAGTGTATGGATTAAAATACCTCAAATTAGACCATTTACCATAGCACAGAAAGCAACACATAAAATTGGACCACTGTAAAGAAATATAAAAATACTTATCCACTCACACTTGAACTGAACTGTGAAGGATGGCAGTGGGTAGTATTCAGTATCCCAATGAGGAGATGGCCACACGATGAAGTGAATGAGAGATGACGGTGTGTACCCTGGTCCATATTATCTCTCTCAATGGTTAACAAAAGTGAGCAGCCAGGGAGGGAGAGATATGTTGGACCTGATGTAAGGATACTGGAAAAATATGTTGGGAGATGGGAGACAAGAAAGAATAAACCAATGCCATAAGCTGGTGAATTCAACCCATAAGGGTGATAGGAGAAATATTTCAGGTAGAAGAAGTGTTCCAATGAATAAACAGGTGAGAACTGGAATCATGCAAAGATGTCATGAAGGCAATACAGCACTGAAGAGCACAAACAGGCCAGAGAAGAGAAACTGGGTCAGAGTGGAAACAGAAATGGAAGGGAAGGAAATAGTTGTGAATATGTCATCACATTTCACAGCTGTCAGTATTCTGGAGGAAAAAAAAGCTATGATTGTAGACAGGATAAATACATGTGTGGTGATAAAGGTTTAGTAAAAAAAAAAAAAAGAGATAAAATAGGACATCCAGAACAAATGGTATATTAAATAGATAATCAGAGATTTGAAAGGAAAAATTGGTAAGGGGCTTGAGAACTACTTCAAAGTCCCAAACTGGAAGAAGTATGAACAAGGTGGACAAAGAATATAGCAGGGATGAAATAGAAGGGAGAGGACAAAAGAAAAAACATCCTAATGAATCATGAAAGTCTCCAAAAACCACTCAGCCTAAATATGGAACCATAAGAATAAGAAGAGCCCAGAAATATGACACTGGTTATGCATATTAGATAAAAAAGCATATCCACCCAAGGTGTCCCAAAAACAGAGGAGTCAAGTTTGCACAGACAGAGCCAAAGGAAACAAGCATACTAATGCAAAATACATTAGGGACCAAGTATCCTCCAACAACCCCTTAAAGAAGAGGTGGATAGCCACAAATGTAAGATGGTCAGACAAAAAATAATGCAAGTTGTTAATTAGGGGTCAAATGTTCATAATCCATTTATATGAAGACTATGGAGACTTCTAAAAGGCCTAAGTAATAGATGTATAAATAACAGCAACCAGATAAGTAGAAATGGAGAGAATAAAGTCATAGGAAAGAGAAACTAGGTGAGAAAAAAAACTGGAAAATGCAAAGTTAACCATTGTAAGATTGAAAGGCCTAACTGACCTAAACATTAGAGTGAAACTAATAGTTTGAAATAGATAGAATAATTTGTCTTTTCAAAGGTTGTTCTAAGCTAATTGAACCCACCTATTTGGAAGCTCAAAAAAGCATATGCTTACTGGAAATACAGAATACAACTACAGTAATGTATGTGACAGCACAAGTGAATTATATATGGACATTATTGCAATATACATAATAGTAAAATATTGTCACCTGAATTCTAAAGCAACTGAATTGGCCTAATTGAACTTTCAAAAAGCAGATAACTGTATTATGTTTAACATACAACTATTGTCACCATAGTGTAAAGAATTTTGTACATACATATGACCTTCCTGCCATGAGCATCCTTCACTGAGCATCACTCAAGCTTTTTGTCTTACATTAAAATTTTATTAAACTACTTTTTGTTTATGTTATACCAATTAGTATGGCATAACATCTTAGCTAACAATCCATAATCATATATATATATACTCATTTTAAATTCTATAAAGCAATATTTAAAAACATACTGAATTTCCCCTAATGTGACACATGACACATTTTTTCCAAGTATCTTCTCTGTTTTATCCATCACTCCTCAAGGTAACTACGAAATTAAATTTTAAATTACTAACTATAAAATCATATTTGCTCAGACAAACTATAATTTTTATAGTTTTCAATTTTGTTTGGTTACAAAGGTATCAAACAGAAAATCAGACCCCTGCCACCACATCCTCTCTTTCAGGATATGTTACAAGTTCTCTCATGTTTAATTATACATTACCTATAACCTGTAGAAAGCCAAAGTTTTCAAAAAACAAATGACTTATTATATTACATTGTGTTCTGAACACAGAATGTTAGTATCACTCAAAATACAAATTGTTTCCCACAGACATCACAACAGCCAGCTTGGATGCATTTGTAACAGCTCTTGTCACCTAGTTACAAAGCCATAAAAATCGTTATTGTTACAGGATTTATTATTTTGTTCTTTGGTGTATTATCTAATTAAATAAAAATAATTAATACACTATTATCATTAGTATAAAAAAAGGAGGATTAAATGTTATTGATAGTCAACAGCAAAACAAAACAACAAATACTTAGATAAGTACTTTATTTCTTGTTTAATATGATAGTAACTAAAATGTAGAAACAGGGTTTGTTCTGAATTTTGCACAAAACTACACAAGGGCCATCTGCACTAGCTGTCCCTCATTTTGCAGTGTGAGACTAGAGGGAAGACAGCTAGTCATCACCACCCACTGCCAACTCTTACCAATGAATAGTGGGACTGACTGTCACATTATAATACCCCCACTGCTGAAAGGGCAAGCATCTTTGTTGTGGTGGGGATTCAAACCTGCGATCCTCAGATTACGAGTTCAGTGCTTTAACCACCTAGCCATGCTGGGGCTGTAGAAATAGAGACCTCTTTAGGCTAGTTAAAGTCAGATTTGGTAAAATTAACAATAATAATAACATAATAAAAATATTTCACAAAGCATAAACATGAGCAGCTCAGAGTAGTTTGTGGGTAATGTAATTTGATAGCATAACCCAAGGGATTTACAACTTATAATGGCACAAATATTAGTTAGACACAGTTTAAAGGGCAATAAAACAATAAAATTTTAAATACATGTATAATATTACAAGTTTAAAACTACTTAGAATAAACAAATGTAGTTTCATGCTACAGTTGAAGTCATTATAGAAAAAAAAAGGTAATTCAGATTTGTTTTTCTTTGGTGATTACAAGGTCAGTTATGTTGACCAACCTTACATAGAGCTATGGTAAAGAAATTTACAGATAAAATATAAAGTTTTATTAAAAACAAATATTTAAAATGTATTTATGCGATTTAGAGATTACACACTGGTTTTTGAGGTAAAGAAAAATATTTTTAATCTTAACACGAAGATTACCTAGTACAAAGACTTCAAAAGAAATACATAATATATTCAAAGACTTATAATGTGTACTGAAAGACTGGCAAATGTTGTGAAGATATACACACTACATTAACAGTTAGTTGTATCAAATCTATAAAGACCTTGAAGGAGTACATAGAGGTCATGTGGTTAGTCAATTTTACTGAGCCTGTACTGATAAAGTTAATTTGTTTCTAATATATATATGTAAAAACGGCTCTTTTGGGTTGAGAAAATTTTTATGTAGAGGAGTGAACAACATTTCGACCTTCTTTGGTCATCGTCAGGTTCACAAAGAAGAAAGAAAGAGGTAACTGCCCGATAGCTGACCACATGTTTGAAGGGGATTGTGTAACTGAGTGTAGGAATGTAGAGGGCATGCTTAGATGTTTCAATATATATGTAGTCAGCTATCGGTCAGTTACCTCTTTCTTTGTGAAAGATTTTTTTAGATAAAAATGCCACGTAAAAAATACAAAGATAAACCATCCAAATTTAAATATTCAAATAAAAAAGAAATGTTCCTCCTAAACCATCCTACAGCCCAGTTACCACAAAACAGATTGCCAGCTTTAGATTTTATCATTAGAAAGTAATTCTTGGTCAGTTGTCATGTTTAAAAACTTAAGTATAAGTCAATCTAGGAGAAAATTTACTGTCCACAAGCATGCAATTTAAGTGATCTGATCTGTCAGGGTAAAGATCATCATTGTAAATCAGCCTTAGGCAATTCCAAGTTTTGTCTTGTGAAGGAAATAATAGTTACTTGAGAGTTGGCAAACTTTGGAACAGGCTTTATTCTGTCTGGAAAAGCAATCAGAAAGAAAGTTGAAAACTCCTTGAAAGTGTACAAGGATCTTAAAAGATGTAAGACATTGCACTGGTAAAATGAAACTTTGTCTCAGAAAACCTCTCATAATCCTGGACAAAGCAGACAAATTCTTCTACATTGAAACCAATGATATAGTTCAAATAATAAAAAATGACAGGTTCGTATCCAGTGAAGGTAAAGAAGATGACATTCTGTTTTTTATAATATTACAGAGTGGAAAAAAAGTGGTGATGTTGAAATGTGACCAAAAACTTGAAGAGAATATTGAAAGCAGTAAAAAAAGAATAAAAACATTGAAGGAAAGGATGAAACAGTGGAAATAGAAGAAAGCAGCAAGTCCAATTTTTGAAAATGAAGAAAAAGAGCAGGTGACCAGTTTAAGTGAATACCAGACAAAACATGATGATGCTCATGTCCCACATAATGAGAATAAATGATAAATGTACTAGTGAAAATGACAGTTCCAGTAAAGAACATCATCCTTTTAATAAACAAGGAAGAAAATGTAGTAATAATAATAAAATCATTTTGGAGACCTCTAAAGGTGGAACTGGTGTGTGGTATACCTTTGAACTCATTGGTACAATCTTAAAATTCAGTGGAGTTGACATTAATAATGCCAGTCTTTCGTGATCAAATGTTCAAAGAAAGAAATGGAAAATTACAGAACCTGAAGTGGTCAGCATCAAAAAAGACATGTTAAGTCAAATTCAGGGCATTAATATTGTCTTTTACTTTGACATAAAGATAGTGAGGGAATTGGAGAAGAGAAAAATTCAAGTTCGTGTTGAGAAGCTTGCAGTTAGTGCCACTACTATACAAAACCAATTGATTTCCTTCTAGGAATCATCCAAATACCTTCTTCAAAAGGTCATGAGAAGGCAGTTAGCTTTTACAACCTTCTTGAATATTATGATATTACAGATCAGGGTCATGGCAGTTTGTTGCAACACCTCTTTATCCAACACTGGTCAGTACAATGGAGCAATTGCCAACCTGATAAGAATTTTAGAAAAACCTTTAGCACAGCTCATGTGCTGTCATGACGTTTATAAGGTACACATTTCCCATGTGATGGAGGGTTTAACAGGGAAAAATACTGAAGGCCCAAGGAGGAAAACGTCTCAAGTTTTGAAACAAACTTGGACTGAAATATGTCATGATGTAAATAAGATGGAAAAATGTTATCAAGTTTCCTTGGCACTTGATTCAAACTGGTTCTCAGATGTTTGAGCTAGCACAAAAAAGTCTAAGATTTTGTAACCATGCACTCAGAGTAGACATATTTCAGAGAGTACATTATACGTATCTTCCCAGAGTGTAACGTGTTTCTTGGGAGGAGAAGTGTCTGGTTTTAAATTTTGCCAGCCTGGAGCTTGTCATGAAGCTAAATTTATGGCAGATGCCATCTATATGATTTCAATTTTTATATGATAATAAATGACCTACAACTCCTGTTGTATTTGTATCATGCTGCCATGCCCTGCAGTACCTTAAAAGTTGCATGATCCACTGTTTGGTGATGTGGTAGTGGAAATGCTTGAATGTTTAAGGTGACACACATCATACCTGATTCCTCTGCTGGTTGTCCTTCTCTAGGTGATAAAAACCTTCCATCTGAAGACAGATTAGCTATCTTGCAATTCCCTCCTTAGTATAATGTTCCTAATAAATTTTCTCAGAAAAAACCTAATCCTAAAAAGAATTCAAATAGAGTCAGGTACTAAAACTGTCTGATCTATTTTTCACCCGCATCTATCTTCTTATTCATCATTTTGGAATTAAAAGGAGTCAACCAGAAACTTGGGAAGCTGGAGGCAAATGAACATTTGAAAATGAAAAATGTGAAAAACTTTGTGTAGAAGTTAAAACAGCTTAAAGTAACAAACCACTCTGCTGAAATATATATTAAACAAGTTCAGGATTATATAATAGCAGCCCCTAATGAGGAAAAAAAAGGCAAAATGTTTTCCATGTGGCTGAGTGTCAAAGGCAGCTTTTCAACAAAGAGAGATGCAAGAAGGATGTAAAGAATCTTGTCAAAAAGAAAAAAGATTAATTATATTGTTCAAAATTATATTTCTAGTGAGTTTTCTTGTATAGTTTATGATAATTTCTGTATAAAAAATTCAATAAATATTTAAAAAGTTTAAATTATATTTGTCTTATAGATAATTATAGGTGTTAAATTGCTTTTTTCCTTCAATTGTAGTATTACGCAATATGTTCGATATTTCTGAAAATACTTCATTCTGTTCAAATGGTCCCAAAAACATAATATTTTGTCAGTAGTCTCTTTATTCGTCTATAAATGGAAATAAAAAAAAGCACCCACAGCTTAATTAGAATTTTGTGTTATGTAGGACATCCTAATGAGCAGCCACAAATATGACATGGGTAAAGGAAAGAAGATTAGTTAAGGTCAAATGGAGACAGGAAATTTGAGCCTATGAAAAGTTTTACAGTAATATAAGACAGATTTCTAAACCAGAATGAAAAACTAACATCTGAGAATCCATAAACAAAAAATCAGAATAATGGTATGCTTATTCATATTCATGTAGGCATGAGACATGCTGATCCCAATGCAGTAAACAGATCCACACATACTGTTCTCAGAAAAAAAAAGTCAGAGGAAGGAGTGGAATTCAGGAAGGAGAGGAATCATTAGACATAAAGGACATAAACAAAAGATACAATTCCTGAGACTCTGTATCTAGGAAGGCTGAAAACAGTCTGGAAACTTCCACAGCAGGAATTTGGGATTTTATGACAAAGGAAGCAGGAAGAAACAGGCACTCAAAATTGACACCTTCCTGTAATAGTTCTCAAGAAAAAGGAAAATTTGGTATGTCATCAGCAGACAAAGCAGGTCACATAATGGACCTTAACTTATAACATTGTAAAAACCAATACCTCTCTAGCAGAAAGTGTGAAGCCTAACCAACTGTAGGTTGTAGTGAAGTGGTTGTATGAACAAGAGTAGTTGCTGCTGTGAACCAAAATTTGGAAATTAAAATAATACTGAAAGTGGACAATGAAATGTCAACGTACAGTGTCGAGTTTCACTGTAGAAACAAATAAAAATTGTTAAAAAAAACTAGAAACACTTAGAAAGTTGTTTCACAAATTAAATCATTAATACAAAGTACAAAGCAAATAAAAGTGAATCTTGAAATGTCTGTACTCTACTGTACCAAATCAAAAAGTGAAGAATGGGTTCTACAGTATAGAGGGCCCATCTGTGACTGGAGAGTGTCTGGCACTCTTATCATTGGAGCGATATTGCATTATTTGCATGCTCCAATGGAGTTGTACTACACCAGACACGTGGAGAAGGTGAGAGTATCAAGGCTAGTGATGAGCAAAAAAAAATGTGCATATATACAGGGTAACACTGAATAAGAAAACTATTATATAAATGGAGATTACCATTACCAACAAGGGTAAGAGTACCTTTATTTGCCAATACCAAAATGTAAATTAGAAATAATTAATTATCCAATTAGCCAATTTATTTATGTATTCCATTTGATTAAGATGAAAATAAATATATTCAATAGAAATGTAAATCATCAAAATATTTTGCAGTCACCCACCACACTCATTAAATAACAAACTTAAGTTATTTAATTTGATTATAATTTATCTTATTTCATGAGCATAATTCAAAAGAAACCTCAACTTTACAAACATTGCAAGTCAATGAATCCATACTCTATCTATTAAAAATCCCATAATTTTAAACAAAGAACCAAACAAAATATTTTTATTAAACTTTAAGCAATATCCAGTCATGAGATTTCTGTTTCATACAGTAGGAATATATATATATATATATATTCATGTCTACATAAACTACTTGCACCTCATAATGATAAACGTTCTCCAAACATTACACCCTCACTGCTGTATGAATTACTAATAAAATTTTCTTTGTTACTCATTCAATCCACTGTTAAACTGTATAAGCTTATCTCAAATTATCTGATGTCTTCTCATTGAAGAAAATTCCTGTACCTTTTAAACATAAATATAATTTAATACCCAAGTACTTTTGCTATTCACAAACAAATGGAACTAAAAGGAATGTTTACTGAAACTATAAAAACTCTTAAACCTATATTTTAATCTACTATTATGTATTAGTCTAATTCTTACTCTATCCAATCATATTTAAACTTTTTTTAAGATGCTTTCAACACTGTGTTTCATAAGTAAATGATAAAATTACAGACTTAAAATATATAGCTTAAATCATGAATATTATGTCTGTGGATCAAACCATTTGATATGTCACTAAAATAAAATTGCAACAAAAGCCAGTACAAAAACTCAAACACTGAAAATAAAGAAGTGAATAATATATTCTAAGGTTAACAAGTTATTAGCAAAAATATGTTATTTTTGGAATGGGTAGAAAACAAACTTTTGTTCCCTTCATGAATTGAGCTATACAAGTGTCAGAAAATCAGAAAATATTACTTTAAAATATTTTAAAGCTAAAACTGTTGAAGTATAGTTAATATCTAAACTTTACTTTTAAATATGTGTTTCATAAAGTTTTATCAAATGCTGAGAAAATATGAAAAGCCAGAGGAAATCCTGTCTTCAGACTTCAAGCACAATTTATAATTAACTTACTTTTAGAAACAAAGATTTACTTACCTATCAATCACTTGTTGCAATAATACTCTATAACCTTCCAGACTTATTATTCCAGATTATTCAATATTGTATTGTCCTTTTAAGCACATTTATCACAGGGGATGTAAGTGTCATATTTATAACTGTGCAGCTACTCAAACACTTTGTAACCAACAAAGGGAAACTGATCATTAGGCAAACAAGTACTTAGCCATGGTAAAAGTCTAGTATTATTTTCATGTTTTCAACTAGCTAAGATCTGAAGCAAAACAAAATAAAAATTAGAACAATATTCATTTCTTATGTATATTAGTATGTTCAACAGTTACAGTGTTATCTTACAAAGTAATAAGGGAATAAATATGAAACAAAGTAGAAAGTCTATTAAAAAATATTATGTTAATGTGTAACAAAGTTTTTCTCCACACTAGTTACAGTATTTTGTTTTTGATGATGATGGTATGACACCAGTTAAATTTTTAAAGGTTAACTGTGTAATACTTAACCAAATTTTCAGCAATTCTTTATGTAAAACAAAACTTCCTCTATAATAGTAAAGTATTTTGAATTAATCAAATTCAATCCTATGGTACTAAAATAACCCCTGATTGTAACCCACATATTTAACTTCTTCATTCCAAGCAGACTACTATTCTGTATGTAGCCAGTACCAGTTTTCAAAATTATTTCCCTTCAATAACCTTCAACTTAGAAATTAAAATAATTCTTATCAATATTCTCTGAATGTAACCAAGTTTCATATTAATTTCCATTATATCATAGCACTCCATTTTAACTACAGCTTTAAACTCTTTCATTTTGTTCTTCATACTCATTAAAATAACAGCAACTGAGCTTATTCCTTAATATACTATATTTATCTTAAAAGTTGATAAGGTATTATTTTAATTAAAACAATTAGATTTCTAATGTTCTAAGTCTTCTATTTTTAAGCTTCTCATTACCCTAGCTATCCTATCATATCCTTTATTCCCAATTTTCCAAGCTTCCTCACCATTATTCAAATTATTTTAAACTATAATAAACATCTTTACACATTCTCTTGTCATCTTACCACCTAGCATGCTTAAATGGAGCCAATCTCTGTCATAATATTCACCCTTAGCCTGAAAACTATCTATTCCACTGGTCTAACCAACTCATCCATTGTTCTAACTATAGCCCTGATAATCTTTAAGTAATTCATTTCCTCATGTAGCTCAGTCAAGTAAATGGAGTAAAAGTCTACTTCTAATCTTAAATATCTGGTTGGATCTCTAACTACTGAGTACAGAAAGCTATCCTTAAACAATCACTCCTTCTATTTGGCTAATAAGTACAGGGTATTCGGAAAGTCACTGTGCACTTGTATATTTATTAACAGACATGTTTCAATATAGAATACAGGAGGTAAATATAAATGACAATTATAAACAATGTTGAAAGTGACCCCCATTGGCATCAATACAGGCTTGGATCGTTCTTATTTTGTTTCTAAACACTGCTATCAGTTGCTGGCTTGAAATAGACTGAATGAATGCTGTTATCGCTGATTTCAAAACTGCACAGTAACTTTCCAAACACCCTGTATATATCAGTATCTCTGAAACTTACTAGCCCTTAAACATAAATACTATCAGAAACTGCTTTATAGGTTATACTTTGATCAAAGCTCCTTTTTATCATGTACTTTTGACTTCACTTTAAAATTATTTTGCAATATCCTTTTGCTAGTAAATATATGATGGATCTATTGTGTTTTAAATGTTACAACTCTGATTACACATAAAGCCTTCAAAATTTTATTGCAATTTATCCATAACAAAAATTACAAGTGTTTTGTGTAATGGCAGTATAGCAATAAAAAAAAAGGTTTTTCGCCTTTAAATGTATGTGCTGTGGATAAATACTCTATATAATACCATAGTGCTTTATGCCTCCTAAAACTGTTTGCTTACCATTTTATCAGAACAATGCTCTTAAATAACTGTGCAGTCAAACATAAAATGATCGGATTAAAAACATTTGTGTGAATTAACAGAGTTTAGAAACTTGTATTATACTAAAATCACCTCATCAAATATAACAAAAACATTCTATTGAAATATATACACTTCACATGATGAAGTAAAAATCAATACATGAACCTGTAAATCACCATGGTTAAGTGATAAGTATTAACAAATTTTTTTAAAGTAATGGTATTTGTCAACTATAAGGTATATAAATGGTGTTTGATATACTGAAGTTACTCACAATTCTTTTTTTTCTTGTTTGTTGACAAGAATTCATTAATGTTCATTTGACGTAGACGTTTCTTGGTTGATGGAACAGACCTATATAAGTCTGATTTTCTGTTTTTCTGATCAAAGCTAGTTGATGCTGGCTTTTTACCACTCATACCCCTTTAGAAAATAATTTTAGGTATTATTATACAGAATTACACAATTTTTTGAATAATAAATAAATTACTAAAAATCAATCACATATTATTTGGTAGATTTTAGAGCATTTTGGAACCTTTTTAATTGGATCATTGACTAAAAATCTTTATAATATAGTTCCAGAATTAGAGGGTTTGGTTGAAGTAACATGTTAAATAACATAACATTTTGGGACAACATGGAACCTACTGGTCCATCATGGTTGTTCCACACTCTTATCTGAATTACCTAGAAAACAAAATAAAAACTTAAAACCAGACCTTATCAAGCTTTTTCTTAAGTTCATTCAAATTTACTGCCTCTACTACATGTGAAAGTAACCTATTCCAAAGGCCAACCACCATGTTAGAAAAATAAAACTATTGTAACTGAAGATGATGCTGACTCTGCCAAAATTTATACTTCGGTCCCCTAGTCTTACTATTCTCACTGTTAAATATAAAAACAATACACCAACACTATCAATTCCCTTTACAATCTTAAGCACCCCAATCATAACCCCCCAACTCTTTTTTCAAAACTATTTGCAAAATTTCAGCCTCTCCTCATATGACTACCCCTCCATCCCACATACCATTCTAGAAACCCTTCTCTGAATTCTTTCTAATAATTTGATGACCTTTCTAAGGTAAAGAGCCCAAGACTGAACACAATATTCCAAATGTAGTCTAACCAGTGACCTGTAATACAAAATTATAAGATATAACATGTTACTAGAACTACTAAATCTTAAAAGGATTATGCATATCATACTCTAAAATATTTTAAGTATAGTTAATGGAAGGAAAAAAAAAGAATTGAAGAGTTATTTATTATGATGAAAATACATTTTCGTCATTATGTTAGTTAAATAGTTAACACAATCCATTTCTAAATAGATTAATAGAGGAAACAAATTACTAATAAATAAAAAGTAAAACTTTTAAAGGTATTTTATAATTACTTTTTGGCATTTTAACGTAAGCACTCTAATCCGCACAAAATCAGTGTATTTTAATTTGTAACATCAACAGTTGTAAGATAAACTAATATTGTTTATGAAATTGTAAATACTAAAGAGAAGGCTTTTGAAGCAGTGCATTGTCTGTTTAAATAATAACTAAAATGTTAGTCGCCAAAACTTTCACTACATCCTATCTAATTTTTGTTTTAAATTCTAGTTATTTAATTCACCGATAATTTATTACACAACAAAAATACATACACACACCACAATCAAAATACATTAATTTTTTCTACGAGTACGTATTCACTTATACTACACGTTTCAACAGAGAAGTTCTATGAAATGAGTTTTCCAGATGTCACTCTCAAAGTTTACGTTTTAAGATATTCGTAAATCATTTCAATTATTAAATAAAGTCAAAAGTATATCCAAATAGAATTTTTAAAAAACGAAAACAAGTTTTGAAACACTTTAAGAGCGGTTAAATCACCCATGATGTGATACTTATAACTTTGTAAAATTTACGTTATAAAAACAAAATTATATATTTTAAATATCAGCTTACTCAGTCAAGAACCCAGGAGGATCAGAGTCAAGTCTAAGGACTTACAACGTTAACATCCGGCCTTCGATTCCCTGCAGTACAAGCAACAGATATTTCAAATGAATAATTCTACAATTTAGTTATTTTTTCAGAATGTTATACGTAATTATCTGAAATAAAAAGATAAGTGAATAAATTTTAAAAATAGAATTTGATTTTTAGAAAGGAATCTCATAAAGAACGCGAATATTTAAGATTTCATTAAACAAAAAGATGTCGAAAATATTTGAATTTTATGAAAAGAACACTCACTACTTCAGAATTTCGAACCCCTAAGATTTGGCTTTTGAGAGATAACTGTGGCCTAATGGTTAGCAGAGTGTGAATCTACAGATTTATCTTGACGTCCTCTTACCGCGAAAATTAAAATAAAATATAATTTGCACTTGGTACATTCAGGAAGTGTGCACTACAAAGGTGACGTTTAAACCCCAATATTTTGAAGAAAAAAAGGTAATCGAAGTGAAGAATTAGCAGTGGGTGATCTAGTCCAACTATCTTAGCTCTTGAAAATTATCGCAACTTTTATCAGTGCATTGTTCCATGGCTAAATAATTTATGCAGATTTCAATGTTAATATAAATGAAGAAACACTTAAAAATAAGGTAAAATTCTTTGCTTCTGAAACTGCAGAATTCAGGTGCACAGATTATTGTGAACACAAATTAGGCAGGAGAAAGTCTACCACAGCAATACCAGAACAACTTGAGATGAACGGTGCAATAATAAAATCTCAAAAGCCACCTTCTAAGTTTATTGAAGCAGTAAACCCAAACTGCGTGCTGCGGATATGAATTTAACAGTTCAGATTAAGACAGTGAACATATCCTAGGTTACTTGCTGTGTGCCTAACAATAAAAACAAGTGTTTCATTGTTTATAACCATCTGCTATCAAAATCAGACCATTACGAAACAAACTTTTCCCAAAGACCACAGGAGTTAGTATCTTGGTAATTATGAACTAAAAGAGATTCTGGTGGAAAGTAATGTTTATGGGCAAGCAACAGCAAAATTTTATCATAAAGGTAAATGACAAAAATCGAGTCATACGTACTCATAAGCTGACATCTGTAGCACTATTACGACTTCTTTAACTGTTTTCTAAATGGATGAAGGACTGACAGTGTAATTTCTTTCAGAAAGGGTGAGCTGGCATAAAGCAGGGCTGATCACCTCAGTAATGGTGACACTAAGATTGGTGTAGCATGTTACCAGGAATTTGAAAAATTTTGGCCTTTTGACGATGTATAAAAATTGGAACAAAAATACACCAAACATTTCGTACTAGAGATAATTCTTGAGGATTTAATACTTTTGAAAGTCACTGGAGCAGTGCAATATGAAGGCTAGTATTCTAGAAGATGATGCTATATTCACGAGACACTTAAATGAAAATAAATATTCTTCACCTCACAAACGACAGCATTTTAGTATATAAACTTTTCTAAACAAACACCAGATATTCAACTCTTGTCAGGCAGTGAAAGCCTGTTACAGTACTTCCAGGAATACTTAATGATTTGTTGTGTATGACCACATTCATTTCTTTAGGTGGTATGCTGTGTTCATTGTAGATATGAAATAGCTGTAGCATGCAACTCCAGAAATTTACTCTGGCTTTTTAGTAGGCAACCTTGTGGCAAAGTACCTCAATCGTAGTTTCATTTGGATGCCCTTTGAATTTTGTCTTGAACATATAAATAAGACAGGTAAAGTTACAAGAGAACTAATGAGTATTACAAAAAATGAAAAAAACAGAAAAAGATGGCCTATTAGGTACTACAAACGTGCATCCTTGTTCAAGAATACTAAATTTCTTATTGTGTTCATGCATGAAGAGGTGATGATAATGATAATAATTTGCTAGCAAATATTATCTGTCATCATAAATGAAGCACAACCATTAAGATATTTTTGTCAAATGAGAAGCATTTCAATGTTATTATGATTTTCAACAAGATTATCCACAAGCTGAATACTGCCAAGAATTGTAAAAGACGTTAGCTGTTGTTTTTTTTTGTTGTTTTTGGAATTTCGCACAAAGCTACTCGAGGGCTATCTGTGCTAGCCGTCCCTAATTTAGCAGTGTAAGACCAGAGGGAAGGCAGCTAGTCATCACCACCCACCGCCAACTCTTGGGCTACTCTTTTACTAACGAATAGTGGGATTGACCGTCACATTATAACGCCCCCACGGCTGGGAGGGCGAGCATGTTTGGCACGACTCGGGCGCGAACCCGCGACCCTCAGATTACAAAGCGAACGCCTTAACGCGCTAGGCCATGACAGGCCCAAGACGTTAGCAATTTTTGCCACAGAGAGAGGTACTGCAAGAACCCCGGCTTTTCCTGACAGTCTCAAAACTTAAACATCTAAGACATTCTCAAGTCTCTACGGTGTGATGCAATAGTACAAAACATGAAACACTGGGTTTAAACTCAGATAGGAAAATATTCCACTAAATAATTTCTTATTGAGGAAAGGTGTCAAGTAGACAAAGGTGAGGTCGTGAACGAGATATTTGGATGCACTTGCATACAGCTAATGTCTCTGCGATTGAATACTAAAGACTGACTATAAACTCTTATGATACTGATGTGTTAGTGTTGTTGATAGTATTTGCCCAATATCTTAGTCAGAAAATCTGTTTGAAAGCAAGAACAGTAAATAAACTTCTCTAAATTAAAGTACATGAAATATCTGTGAGAAGAGAAATTCTGAATAGCCTGCTAGCATACAATACAATTACAGGTTGTGACACAACTATTCAGTTCATGAACATTGGGAAGAATGTGTTGAAGGAAACTGTTTCTATAAAACCCTATGGATCAAGAGTAGTAGATGTGCCTGGGCCCGATATTCCATCCTCAGCTGAAGAATTTGTAGATGGTATGAGCAAAACACCCAAAGCAGCTGCATTCATGCTGTTTACTGTTCTAAAAGAAACATCATTATTTCATCTTTAACCAGTAAAGCTTTGATTCTGCATGTCAAACGAGCTTAAAACCAAAACATGATATGGGAGCAGTGTTAAATATCCAATCTGCAACTACCTTTGCCACTGGATTGTGGCTGACTGATGGCGTAGACCAAGCTTCTCCCTAAGGTGCTAACCAAAATATTAGTACAGGTCAATGTCTAGACCTGTACTCTACTTACTAGATTACTTACTATGGATTTAAGCACGCAGGACTATAATACAGCACCAAATGCTCTGCATATTTGAGAAAAGGAAAATGTGTTGGCCTGGTATATACTAATGAGGCCATGAAGCAAGGTGCAAGAATTGATTTGATATTAAGGAAGGTGCAAATGATAGCAATAATGACTAGTTAAAATAACTTGAAGTCATTTAAAATACTATACAAACATTTATATGACATCAGATAAAATGGTTAACTTCTCTTACCCATTGATAAGTAAATTCAGGGCTCAATGCTATTTTAGATTTATTGCTAATTCGAAGAATAGATATGATCGAGATGGTAGGAATTTGGAAACATCTGGATGCAAGTGATCATTGCTCCATTAGGTTCGATGTTTTGCTCAACATGAAGATAAAGAATAATGATATTTGGGTTACAAATGTCAAAAATCAGATTTTAAAGTGATGTGAAAAGAATTATCTGTTATGAAATGTGCAACTGAGTTAGTTAGAAACTCTGATCAGATGTAGAAAAGTGTTAAAATATATATTTAAATGTTCAAGAGTATCCACAAATTGGCTTACAAAAAGTATAAGATAAAAGTAAAGAAAAGAATAATTGTTTGTTTTGGAATTTCGCACAAAGTTACTCCAGGGATAACTCTACTAGCCGTCCCTAATTTGGCAGTGTAAGACTAGAGGGAAGGCAGCTAGTCATCACCACCCACCGCCAACTCTTGGGCTACTCTTTTACCAACGAATAGTGGGATTGACCGTCACATTATAACGCCCCCACGGCTGGGAGGGCGAGCATGTTTGGCACGACTCGGGCGCGAACCCGCGACCCTCAGATTACAAAGCGAACGCCTTAACGCGCTAGGCCATGACAGGCCCAAGACGTTAGCAATTTTTGCCACAGAGAGAGGTACTGCAAGAACCCCGGCTTTTCCTGACAGTCTCAAAACTTAAACATCTAAGACATTCTCAAGTCTCTACGGTGTGATGCAATAGTACAAAACATGAAACACTGGGTTTAAACTCAGATAGGAAAATATTCCACTAAATAATTTCTTATTGAGGAAAGGTGTCAAGTAGACAAAGGTGAGGTCGTGAACGAGATATTTGGATGCACTTGCATACAGCTAATGTCTCTGCGATTGAATACTAAAGACTGACTATAAACTCTTATGATACTGATGTGTTAGTGTTGTTGATAGTATTTGCCCAATATCTTAGTCAGAAAATCTGTTTGAAAGCAAGAACAGTAAATAAACTTCTCTAAATTAAAGTACATGAAATATCTGTGAGAAGAGAAATTCTGAATAGCCTGCTAGCATACAATACAATTACAGGTTGTGACACAACTATTCAGTTCATGAACATTGGGAAGAATGTGTTGAAGGAAACTGTTTCTATAAAACCCTATGGATCAAGAGTAGTAGATGTGCCTGGGCCCGATATTCCATCCTCAGCTGAAGAATTTGTAGATGGTATGAGCAAAACACCCAAAGCAGCTGCATTCATGCTGTTTACTGTTCTAAAAGAAACATCATTATTTCATCTTTAACCAGTAAAGCTTTGATTCTGCATGTCAAACGAGCTTAAAACCAAAACATGATATGGGAGCAGTGTTAAATATCCAATCTGCAACTACCTTTGCCACTGGATTGTGGCTGACTGATGGCGTAGACCAAGCTTCTCCCTAAGGTGCTAACCAAAATATTAGTACAGGTCAATGTCTAGACCTGTACTCTACTTACTAGATTACTTACTATGGATTTAAGCACGCAGGACTATAATACAGCACCAAATGCTCTGCATATTTGAGAAAAGGAAAATGTGTTGGCCTGGTATATACTAATGAGGCCATGAAGCAAGGTGCAAGAATTGATTTGATATTAAGGAAGGTGCAAATGATAGCAATAATGACTAGTTAAAATAACTTGAAGTCATTTAAAATACTATACAAACATTTATATGACATCAGATAAAATGGTTAACTTCTCTTACCCATTGATAAGTAAATTCAGGGCTCAATGCTATTTTAGATTTATTGCTAATTCGAAGAATAGATATGATCGAGATGGTAGGAATTTGGAAACATCTGGATGCAAGTGATCATTGCTCCATTAGGTTCGATGTTTTGCTCAACATGAAGATAAAGAATAATGATATTTGGGTTACAAATGTCAAAAATCAGATTTTAAAGTGATGTGAAAAGAATTATCTGTTATGAAATGTGCAACTGAGTTAGTTAGAAACTCTGATCAGATGTAGAAAAGTGTTAAAATATATATTTAAATGTTCAAGAGTATCCACAAATTGGCTTACAAAAAGTATAAGATAAAAGTAAAGAAAAGAATAATTGTTTGTTTTGGAATTTCGCACAAAGTTACTCCAGGGATAACTCTACTAGCCGTCCCTAATTTGGCAGTGTAAGACTAGAGGGAAGGCAGCTAGTCATCACCACCCACCGCCAACTCTTGGGTTACTCTTTTACCAACGAATAGTGGGATTGACCATCACATTATAACAGTCCCACTGCTAAAAGGGCAAGCATGTTTGACGCGACTGGGATGCGAAACCGCGACCCTCAGATTACGAGTCGCACGCCTTAACACGCTTGACCATGCCGGACCTCAAAAGAATAATAAATTTAATAAATTTATATTGACTAGTATGATAGAAGAGTTTGAAGGTTATAGAATATCATAAAAAAGTTGAAATACGAAATTAGGTAAGTGGTTAATTTAGTGTTTTATGGCACAAAGCAACTATGCTATCTATGCCAAACATCCAGTAAAAAGTAAAAGTAAATTTAGTAAAATTCTTAAAAGGATATTAAGGTAAAACAAAACAAAGTTAAAAAAACATAAATAGCGTGAAACCAATGTTTACATTTAGTCTACAACGTTAAGAGAAAAATTACAGAAATTCAAGCTGTAAAGGACTTTCTGTAGAGTAATTGTAATTATCATAACTCGCCAGGAAGACTAACAGGTAAGTACAAAAACACCGTCAGTGATAACTAAAAAACCTAAAGTTGGCCTTTCCATTCCTAGTTCTGAGTTATTTAACGTTATGGCCATTTTCAAAAAGAAAAATAATAAAAGGATTCTAAAAGACGTATAGCAAAATTATAATAATAACTCGCCAGGATGACTAATGGGTAGTTCAAACAGATAGTTCAAAGAGCAGCGTTAGTCACCCGATGTTGCCCATTCCAGTCCTGGTTTCGAGTTATTTAATGTTACCGCCAGTTTTTAATTTCAAATCAAACTAGATGAACTATGTTTTTTAAAAAAAAGAGCCACATTAAAAAGGTGTAATGTATATATTAAATAAAACTTAAATGGTATTAAAAAATTAATGGCCTTTCAAAAACTAAAAACATTACCAAGGTGGACAGTGTCACCATCACCAATAACGCTGTGTGACGTTATGGACAAACCTCGGGACAAAACATGTTTAAAATGGTGCCGTCGTTGAGAATCATAACGACGGCAAGAAAGTAAAATGTGGTTTATTGTGACCTGAGTGTTACATAAACTACACATTGGTACATCAGTTCCAGATAAAAGAAAACGATGAGTTAAAAAACTGTGACCAATGCATAGTCTAGTTAGAACAACTTCCTCTTTCCGATTCTTACGGAAGCAAGACGGCCAAAGTCCAATGTAGAGTTTCAGTTGAAAAAGCTTGTTTTCGCGTTGTTCACTCCAAGTCGATTGCTAGCTGGCACGGAACCGAGCCTTGAATACAGGATCATAGTACATATGATCAGCGGTGATAGTGCCAGAGCAGATAGACTTAGCTGCGGTGTCGGCAAGCTCGTTTCCACGAATACCAACGTGGCCTGGTATCCAGAAAAACTGGATAGAAGTAGATGTTAAAGAGAAATGGGCCAGTCGGTTCTGAATATCGGCGAGAACAGGGTGTGAAATAAAGTGAAAAGATTCCAGGGCCAGTAGAGAACTAAGCGAGTCGGTATAAATAGTGCAGTTTCAGTACTGTTTAGCTTCTATGTAATCCAGGGCAAAAGAAATAGCATACAGTTCAGCAGTAAACACAAAAGCTGCAGAGGGAATTCTGCGTGCAACCACTGAACCACAACAAACCATAGCAGAGCCCACAGAGTTACCTGATTTCGAACCATCTGTATAAATAAGAATGGAAAGATGGTTCGAAAGATGTTCAGCAAATAGCAGACAGTATTTCCAATCAAGAGTGTCTACTTTCTTAGATGACGTAAAGATAGGTCACATTTGGGGACTGTAGGAAGCCATGGTGAGATGGGCTGGCCAGTGGACACAGCAATGTCATCCAAGGACAGACCCAATTCATCCAACTGCTCCTGAATATGAAGACCAAAAGGAAGGAAAACACAACCCCAGGTGGGATGCTTTGGTAAGGAACGAAGTTTCGAAGCATATAGTAAAAACAGTTGCAAAAGGCAGAGGTGCAAAGAAGGTTCATGAGACTCTATGTATAAGCTCTTAACTGGGAAGTGTGGAAAGCCCCAGTGCAGAGCCAAAGTCCTTGATGATGAATAGGGTCCTAGCATCTTTAAAGCCGATGGTTTCGATCGAATAAGAGCACGATATATCTCTAGAATAGAACGTCGATCCGCTCCCAAAGTGGTGGAAGAGAGGACACGAAGGATGTTCAGTGCTCTTGTACATTTGACCCGTAGCTGCTTGATGCGTAGAATAAATGTCAGCTTTAGGTCAAAGATAAGCCCCAAGAACTTTGTCTCAGTGACTACAGGCAACACAACTTCATAGATACGGAGATCAGAATCAGAGTGAATACCTCATTGGCGGCAAAAGTGCATGCAAACGGTTTTAGAAAGAGAGAAGTTAAAGCCGTTTGCTGTGGTCCACTTCAATAAACGACTGAGGGCAGTCTGTAGCTGCCGCTCAATATACCTCATGTTCGTCGACATAAAGCTCGTTTGCAACGGTGAGAGAGAGTTGTTCAGTGATGACATTAATTTACATACTGAAAAGTGTGACATTCAGAACACAGCCCTAAGGGACTCCAAGTTCCTGTAGAAAAGAACTAGCAAGTGTCGAACCCACACGACTTGGAACCTCCTGTCTATTAAAAAAATTAATAAAAATGGGCAAATGACCACGTAGCCCATATATATGGAGGTTTCGCAAAATGCCATACCTCCATGTTGTATCATAAGCCTTTTCAATGTCAGAGAATATTGCTACAAGTTGTTGTCGTTTGAGAAAGGCTTCTCTGATTGACGTTTCAAGTCGAATTAGGTGGTCCATGGTAGAGCGCTGTCGTCGGAACCCACACTGGGTGGGCGAGAGGAGATTGTTTGATTCGAGGAACCAAACAAGACGAGCATTAACCATACTCTAAGGTCTTACAGATACAGCTCATCAAAGCAATTGGACGGTAGTTGCAAGGAAACTTGGGATCCTCCCCAGGCTTAGAGAAAGGTAGGACAATAGCCTGGAGCCAAGCATCAGAAAAAATCTGGTCTCCTGCCAGATATGGTTTAAAACAATCAAAAGAATAGCCAGAGAAGCAGGAGATAGATGGCACAACATTTCATAGTGCACATCATCAGGTACAACCGATGTACTTCCAGACCAATAAAGGGCCAGTTTGAGTTCCACCAGTGTAAAGGGACGATTATAGTCATAGAGAAAATCAGCTTGAAACGAAAGAGGTGATTGCTCTGCTTGAGGTTTGATGGTAAGAAGGTGGAAGAAGAAGCAGAAGTGCTAGATACCTGGCAAAAGCTTTCACCTAGAATATCAGCTACTTTCTGGTCATCAGAGAGCAAGATCGAGATGGTGACAGAATTATTTTGCCCACTGACCTTTCGAATCTTGTTCTATATGACTTTGGAATTGGTGGTAGAAGATATGCTGGTTGTGAACTTAATCCAAAATTCCTTCTGGCTTTGACGTCTTACCCACCGAGCATGTGCATAGGCCCACTTGGAAGTGATGCGGTTCAAGAGTGTAGAATATCTATGAAAAGTATCTCAGGCCCGTTGTTGAGCCTTCCGTGCCATGTGGCATGCAGGATTCCACCATGGACAAGGATACAGTGGATAACGTGTCGAGGTTTTAGAAACACATTGAGCAACTGCTTGTACAATACAGTCAGTTACTGCTTCCACACAGTCATCTGTTGATGAATTACAGATGATGGCAAGATGAAGTTCTGTGAGAGTAGTGAAAGAGGGCCAGTTTGCCTGACCCAGCTTCCACTGGGGCGGCCAGTCTCTTTCAAGATTATGGGAAAATGATCACTGCCTCGTGGATTATTGTCAACCCTCCATGACAAATGGGAGAATAATGAAGGGGAGCAAATTGAGAGATCAATTGCAGTAAAGGACTGAATAGGTGCATGGAAATAAGTAGAAGAACCAGTATTGAAAAGAGAAAGTTTGTTATCAGAGAGCATATGCTCTACAGAGCAACCCTTGTTATCAATATCAGCACTTTCCTAGGGAGTATGATGTCCATTAAAGTCCCCCAGGATGAAAAAGGGAGACAGCAATTGTTCAATGAGAGCATCAAGGTTTGATTGATCATATGTCTCTCCAGGCGACAGATGGAGAGAACAAACAGTGATGGTATGACCTAAAAAAACATGGATGGCTACGGCCTCCAAGGGTGTGTCGAGTAGCAAAAACAGGATGGGCACATGCTGATCAACCAACAGTGCCACTCCTACATCCACTCGTCCATCACATAGCCTGTTGTTTCTGTACAAATAAAACCGCCGAAATGTGTCTGTATCGACAGGTTTCAGAAATGTTTCCTGTAAGGAAAGGCATACAAGATTGTAGGAAGCAATCAATGTTTTGATGTCATCCAGATTAGAACGTAAACCTCGACAGTTCCATTGTAAAAGGGTGGCCATTTGTATTTACGTGTAGGCGAATTGGGTGGAGAACCCTTTTGTTTACGATTACGTCTTTTTTCCTTACTGTCCTTATTCGAGGGAGGTCTATCAATTTCCATGGATCCTGCCCTGGGTCGATTGGGCAGGTCTTTGCTGTTGGAAGGTGACTCCAGTGACTGAGGACAAGAAATAATGATTGTTTTGTATCTTGGGGTAGAAGAAGAAGATGTATCCGAGGAAATGCCTGTACCTGGAACTAAAGGATGTGGATCGTGGGGATTGTTGGGATGTATGTAAGGGACAGAGATGGGTGTTGAAGTTGATTCATCAACTGTTTTAACCATGGAGGTCAAAATACTTTTTATATGGTTTGAAAAATTGTTTTGGAGGCAGAGAGAGATCCGTCTGCACTCCTACTGTAGTTGTGGAACGAAGTGCAGCAGCATACTTCCGAGATGAGATTGTGGACAGCAATTTTCTAGCCTCAGGATAAGTAATGTCATGAATCGTTTTTAAACACTGCACCTCTTTTTCTTCTAACCATTTAGGGCAAGAACGAAAGTAGGATGGGTGAGATCCATTGCAATTGATGCAATAAGGGTCAGTTTTACATTCGTGGGCATCATGGTTCTTGCCGCTGCAACGAGCACACGTCAAGGAACCACGTAATGACGTCTTCAAGTGACCGAGCCGCTGACACTGAAAACATTGGAGAGGGTTTGGAATGTATGGCCGTACTCTGTAATTAAGATAATCTGTCTTGATGGTGGCAGGCAGACGTGGTGATGTAAATGTGAGAATGTGGACATTGGTCAGCACCACAATTCCATCTTTGCAAGTGGATATACGCCTCACTGCAGAAACTCCTTGGTGGAGAAACCAGCGATAATCTCCAACTCTGGGATGTTCTTCAAATCTTTCTCAACATTAACTCCTCGGGATGAATTCAAAATAGCATGAGATGTAACCTCAATAAGTATATCCACAATGGCCTTTGAATGAAGAGGAGTTCACTATGTTGAGATGCAGATGTTTCCACCAATATGTCACCAGATCAAAGCTTGTTTACTGACTTTGAAGAACCAGCAAGTCCCTCTAGTCCCTTCTGAATGAAAAAGTAAGACATTTGCCCTAAAGGTTTGTCTAAAAGTGAATGCAATTTAAGAAAATGAGGTGCAACAGGTGGTACAGATGGTGAGGTTTGCTGCTCAGGATCTTCATGACGTGGTCGTTTACCTATAGACTTTTTTGTTATTTTATTAAGATTTTAATTGGAGTATCTATAATAAAGAATGGGAAATTTCAGTGCTCACTGACCCCACCCGCCATGGAGCCCTACGAGGGGACGCACTACAATGTTAAACAAGGACACTGCAGCAACGCCAGCATTTTGTGAGCACTATACACAAACACCAGCATTTGATACAATGTCCACAATACCTATTGCGAACATCCAGAACTGGTTCTTGGTTGACCCGAGCCCGAGTGGACCAGCCGACTGACCCAAGGGGGGACCACACCAGGGCCACCCGTCTACAGGAATTCAAGGCCAAAGTGGTGAGTTAGGGTGGACCCCTCAACTACCAGGATTCTCTCCTCCCCTTCACGGGTTGCCACGCACGGCAAACGCGTTGGTGGATGGTTAAATTTCAGAGGAGGTTAAATGAAAGAACAGGTCCTTTCCTGGAAGGTCCCATCACCACGTACAGGAATCCACATTGAGGGGGCAAAATTAGGACATTATAAAGGATGCTAAATAAAATGTTGGCTGAAAATGTAAATATTAATAGCAATGATTACCTTAAATACATTAAGGATAAACAAAATATTAGAATGGGGGTAGGAACTTTGAGAGATTATAAAGAAAGATTAGTATCTGATGATTTTGCTATGTCTGGGTTATTAAATTTTTATTTTTCTTCGGTTTTCACTAACAAAGATTTAAGAACTTTTCCACATCTTGAACAGTTGATAAATGGAAACGAGAAAAAAAACATACTGCATTAATTCTGACTGGTTAACAAAGAATTTGGAATTAAAAAGTAATAATAACGCTTCTAGGCCACATATTATTTCCCCAGTTTTTGGATATATGTGTCTCTTACTACAGTTATTTGTCAGTTCTTAAACAGTGAGCAGGTACCAGAGGATTGGAAATTTGCTGATACAACTCTTCTTTCCAGATGAGGTGACAAAATCTGTCCCACTAATTATAAATTCATTAATTTTACATCAGTTGCAGGAGACGTTTTAAGTTATTATTGGATTGACCGTCACATTATAACACCCCTAGAGTTAAAGAGTTGGTGCGAGTGGAATGCGAACCCGCGCCCCTCAGATTATGAATCGAGTGTCTTAACCACCTGACCAATTATAGTTTTTGATGACATCATATTTTTCTCTTATACTATATACATTTCAAAGCTTCAAAAATATTCATATATGACAAGATACCTGGTGATGGTACTTGAGTTAAGCCACTATAGTAAGCTTTATAAAACCTACAGTAACATACTACTTGTATAACATGTCTTTTTTATTGAAGTTGTTGTTAAGTTCATTGAATTCGAACAACTGACACACATACAATATGTATTTACTTATTGAAAGCAAACTATAAAGACTGTATATAAACTGATTTACAATAAAAACATTTTTGACACAATATAATATTATGGTGCCGATAGAAGGTAAGAGTGACGCAATTTCCAAATGTGGGGTCATTTTTCACTGACAAGTCTTTCCAGTAATTACGTCTGTATCACTTATAGCGGAAACCCGATTACTACAATAGGCAAAATAAAGTAGCAAAATAATTATAGACAGTGTAAGTAAAAATTTAAAATAAATCATACAAATAATACATCCAATTTTAATTTTTTCAATATAAACAGTTTTTCTCAAATAATTCCATACAACGTGGTTATGTGTTTTCACTGTGATATTTGAAAGAACGGGAAATATCAATTGTTCCCAGACAGTCCAGAAAGAGTTAAAACTTCATAATTATTCCAATATTTCCTCTGCGTACAGCCTGATTGCTTTAAGAAGTTTTGTGTGTAAGGTTTTTAAGAGCACAATTGACGAACATTTGATTTGAAAACTTTCACTGCAACACCCAGTGTGATTTTTCTAGACATATCTATCATTCGCTACTAATTTGACTGGTAAAGTCTCTCGTGGAATGTCTTAATTCTATACACATATTATCTTTAAAACGTCATATTTAGAGTTCTGCCTGCTGAAACATTATAAAGTTTAATGGAAAAGTGGGCACAGAATATATTGAAGTTCATGCAGGCGGAGTCATCACCGTCTTAACTTTTTACACAGGAACCCTGAGTGTCACGTTAATTTCTTCTGTGTCATACGTTTTAGGAATACTATAACACAGCTATTTTCTTCAACAGACAATGATATGCGTTGAGGATGCTGGCTATTATACACCATCACGGACTTCAAATCTGCTTAGTTACTTTCTATATTTCTCCAGCCCACATTCAGATTCGCATCATGTTGAAAAATTAACGCATTTGCCATATCATACCACCTGATATAAACAAATAATTGGTTTGTTGCCCCCTTTTTTGTCTTTTTGGACCTACACTGGATGTAATTGCTAAACATGATGATTAAAATATCTCTTCAAGGCTTGTTACAACCTCTTACTGAGATATGTCACAGAATTGCCTCAATGCATTGATTGGTTTTACTTGGAAATACTGAATAAAGAACTATGAACACCTCAAAAGCTACTATTATGTTTAAATATTCATGGATGCTTTGAAACAGGTTACAATAGTGATTTAAAACATGTTTTGTTCACAACAACTTTTCCATTACTTATATGATCTCATCTACAAATTTCTTGTTTATTGTTTATATGTATAGAATCTCAATTTGGATCACAGCAGTGTAATAACTATAATTTATATTAAGTTTGTTATCTCTTTTTAATTCCTCGAAGTGTTTAACAATTGTGCTTATTTTATTCATCAATATTTGTAAACTTCTGGATTCCTGGTAATCTTGTGTTTAATACTACAGCACATTAGCCTTCACTGGCGACACTTGCTCACTCATTTTGGATTTCAAATAAGCAGACTAATGGCAAATAACTTCCAGACAAAAACTGTCATTGAAGATTGACCGTCACATTTGTGGCGATATTGGAGCGAAGGTTCCATATGAGCCACACGTACCTCTTCATACCTCATTTTCTTGTACAAAGTTCTCACCATAAATGTGTTAAAAGTAGAACACAAAAGCTACTATCGCCAATATGTTACTTTGTTGTCGAAAATATGACATTTGGTGTCGAAGTGTTCCAGATAATTTTCATTTTTTTATATTGAGCAGTGACATTGGAAACAACGAAACTTTTCAGATAGCACACGGTTTTGGTTATTTACAGGACTGTTAAAGTGTTTAAACTTGACCTATTATTCTTTCATACACTTGCGTTTTACAGATTGTTAGGTACGTTATATTAAAACGATTTTGAACACGCAAATCAGCCAATGATGCGACAACCACAGCTGATATAAAACTGCGGTGAATCATAATTATATCATAATTACATTTTAATGTTGTTTGATAGGTGATGTCTCCAAAACTGATCACGTTTGAGAGTAGTACGTATCAACCTTTTCAAACATAAAATATTCATAGATTCAAATCATAAAAATGTATTAATATTCTAGATTTAGATTCTAGAATAAGTTGTTGTCCCTTTTTCTTAATGGCATTGGAAAACAAAGGAATGTGAAACAACTTATGGAATCAGGACCATGCAGAAAAAGACCTGCAGTAAGTCTTACCAAATATGATAAATATATTGTAGCGTCTTGTACGAAGTTAAAATCTATGAACACAAAAATTAGCTGCTAAAGTCATCCACTTATCTCAGCCAACAGTATGCAGCATAGTGAAAAGCATTTCCGTATACAAAAGCAATACAAGTCTGCACAAGCTATTTCCACGACATATCAGTTCAACCATTACGTCCTTCGAGCAGCTGCGTAATGAAATGAATAGTGATGAACATTCTTACTAAGATATATTTGTCAAGTTACTGAATTTTTATGTAATGTAATTTTTGCGTAATGGATCTGTTGAAA